>NC_051223.1:24515115-24572615 GCF_015220715.1 Pygocentrus nattereri | reverse complement strand
CAGTCACGTACGCATCAGCACGTAGCCGGAGCTCCAGCACGCAAGAGAGAGAGAGGATAATATAAACGAAATACACAGATAAACATCGACACATGGTAGAAGACACGTGCTCATTATTAGGAACAGAGCGACATTTCGTTTTCTCTGGACCATTTAGACACGAATCATCACATCACATCATCTCTGTCCTCTGTGTGGGATCAGAGCTCATGGCCGCCGCATTGCTCCTTTACTACTGCCATAGACCGAAGCGCTAGCGTCCATTAGCGGTCTCTGTCGCTGTTTGAGTTCAGCATCATTCCCGGTGTCCGAGGTCGTGGAGAATTTATGGGTCAGAGTATAAAGATGTCTCTTCAGAAGGTTATCGCCACACTACTGTGTACGGCTTAAAGAGGAATTCCGCCGGTGTTTTTCACAGCACTGCATAATGACATGGTTAAGAGGTAAACAAGATCATTTAGAGTGGTCTTCTGTGAAATGCTCCGTTCTAGAGAAATTTACAGAGTCAGACTTGTTCGCAGTGGAAGGAACCAGACGTCACGTCTGTAGCATCTACAAGAGCCCTCATAGAAAGTTATTACATATAATGGTTTAATATTTTGCCTGATGTCTGGGACACTGTTTTGAGATAAGCGCTTTAAAATGCCTTTATGGTGGTGGGGTACGTGCAGTGCGTTGCAAGGCAAAATAGTAATAAACAACACACACACACACACATCTTCCAAACCGCTCATCTTTCTGGGTGGTCGGGGGAGCTGGAGCCTATCCCAGCTGAAATAGGGCGGAAGGCAGGATACACCCTGGACAGGTAGCCAGTCCATTGCAGGGCCTGAACAAACCGTTTTTTTTTTTTCAATTTAACATTATTTTACCATTATCATCACGTAAAACTCACAAGACGTGTAGGATCACTGGTGGTTTTGGATAGTAAATAAAATGTACATATATTTGTATTGTAGGCATTCCAAATGATCAAAATAATGATCTGAATGATTAATTAATGTCTTGACTTGTCATGACTGTCAAAACACATGCCCCTAGAAAACTGAATGGAAGCCAAAGAAATTGGTTTTTCAGATGAGCTGCTGGCTCCAAACATAGCCATGCTATACACGGTAACCTTACCATGCTTGTAAAATGAGGGTGTAAAATAAATGTTCAAAAGAATCTTACGTGCAAACTAAGCTTAGAGACGGCAGCTGTGAAAAGACAGTAATTGCTGCTGACAGTTGTGAGGATGGGCTAAAAAAGGACAGACAATAGCAGCTGAGACGCTCTTCAGCAGGCACCCTGTTTCACCTGGAGGAGTACAAAAGGTCTCTTCTTATAAATTGAAATGAGAGCAATCTCCTGCACAATTGACTATAAAGTGTCACACGTCCAGTGGCCCAATCCTTGAGAATGTGGGTCGGTGTGATGACCTGTGAAGTACTGTAAGGTACAGAACTCCTTTCAGCTTACATGAAGAGTTTACATGAAGAGTTTATTTGATGGGTACAGAGTACTGACTTGCCATATAGAATTACATTGAACCTCTTCAACTATATGTATATTACATTATTAAATATAAGACATATTTTTAAGTAACACCTAAGAATTATTTTGTAACTAGTATGAAACTAATGAAGCTTGCAAGCTAGCAGTTGGGTTGGGCGATATGGCAAAAATATAACATCACAGATATAACAGACATTTTCTCAATACATGATAGGTATCATGGAATTTAGTTTTTCCGGGCTTTGTTAAGTTTGTACATACAAAAACAACCCGGTGTACCGGTGATAGTACTTTAAAAATACTGTCGAAAACTGTGAATACAATTATTTGTATTCATTGTTTTGCTCATCGAGCTGCCCTAAATCCAATCAAACGGGTCTAATTATGCTGCCTTTGTAATGAAACTTGAAGTTGTTCATTGTTCTTTAAGTATTGATATCTATGATATGCTCAGAAAAACACTGATGTATTGTGACATTTCATTGCTTTTAAAAATTGTTATTATTATATTCCCCAGCCATGTAGTTATGAGAATCATGCACTGCCCACTTTTGAGTGCCCTTTTGAGTTCAATCGGTTAAATGAGTAAACATGACTGTTCATTATGTACAGTTAATGTGAGAATATGTGTTCATTTCAGTTGGGACCAACAACCCCTCTCACCCTGACCCACACATTTTACACTTTAGCCATGTGCGCATGATGTGAGCAGAGATGTGGTGCTGCTTTAAACTGGTGTGAAGTACCTCCCACATGAATAAGGCATGCGATATTATCTTTCTTGCACTCCCGCCCTGCCACAATAGAGAATGCAGAATTGATATGCGCGCCACACGTAATTTCTAATTTTGGCATTAATGATCTTAGTGGAACGTATCTTTACATAGAAAATGTCATGGTCTTAATTTAGGGTGAGTGAAGCCCTTGGCACCATGCAGGGTGGGGTTAAGCAAGGTTTATCCAGCAGGGTACACCTCCAAACCCCCGCCCACAAAAGCCTCAACAAGAGTGGTAGCCATAGTCAGACATTCATTCACGTGTGGAGAGACACCTAGGAGCAGCTGGGTAGGTTATCCAATGCATGCTAAGGCTCTGAATTACTGTCACTCATATGTGTTGGTCTTTGGGAATCCTCTTAAGACTTGTAATCTTGCTTTAGTGATCTACATTTGAAAATGTAATGTTAATGTAATGCTGACACCTCTTTGGATACTGTGTAGTTTAGTTGTGTCCTTTTGGTCTTGCATGAGTTGAAGATCACATAGTGGTGACACAGGTTTGTCATGTTTGATTCAATCAGTTAAAAGGAAGTTTCACAAATACTGTTCTTATCACAGGATGTTTGTCATAGAGAGGACACAGTGAGCTAAGGCTTTTAGCCATCTCAGGGAAGAGTTGCTTACTCTAAGACTTTGTTTAGACATAAAGTCAGATCTGTTACACATTTATCCACTTGTTTTCCTTTAGGTTTAAGTGGTAACTAATATTTTTAACCCAAATGACTGACTGGTTTTTAACCCAAAATGATGAATCACATGCATCAGAAATGTATGGCTTATCTAGATGATAATTTTTAAATTGTATACATGTATAGTATAATATTTGAGCAGTGCTTCCTGTTGTATAATGGTAGGCTAAGTGGAGAAGTGGAAAGGGTCACTGAAGATTGCTGTATAACACACTAAATAGATAATATTGAAATGGAAAGAGTCCCTTTTTTTATATATGTAATCTCAATTACCATCAACAAAATATACAGAATGTTGCATGTTGTTGGCTGTTGTTGATTGTAATTTTGTGGACATCACTTGTAATTAGTTTATAAAGAGCAAGAAGACAGCATGTTCTCGGGAGTTATTTTAAAATGTCCCAGTATTGAAGATTGGATGGGTACCTTTTGCAAAATTGTGATATAGCAGTACAGCTGCAAAACCATATGCTCTCCACTGCCTCAGATACTAGCAGTATGTGTCCTCGTGCCTTCAGAAGAACATTATTTATAGGTTAAAGTATCTGAACTTGACTTAAAGGGATCGGATGAGGTGGAAATGTTTCATGCTCATATGCCACTTATGTTGAAACAAGCGAATCTGAAGCTATAATAATAATAATTCACAGTGATAATCACTGTTAAAAACTAAAGTAGAAATGGTGTGGCATTTTCTTCTACATCCATATGTTGGAAAAGCTTGCTCCAGCACTTGGCGCTGAACAGTGATGACACTACAAGATTCACAGTTTAACAAGATTCACAGACCAACAGCTTAGTACAAAAACAAACCTAACCACCAGAACTGCTTTAACATTACTATGCTCAAATGTAAAATGACATGGGTTAGTACAGATGTGTCCCGTGACGGCTCATGGTGTACCCCCAGTGGCCAAATGCGTATATATAACATGAGACAGTTATATGGCTGTGGAGGGATTTATATCTGAAAACAGAGTCAATATGATGCTAATGATTGTATTGTACTAATTTGTGTTTGTGAATGCATGTGAGCATTTCAGCTCTTGAGGGCACTTCCAGTAAAAGGACAGACAGCACACCCCCCTCCCCCTGACACAACTGTGTGGTGGAGCTGTGGCATAATTTTTTGAATGAAAAAGTTTGATATAGTATGTAAGCGTTTTAAAATATACAATTCACACCTCATTACGTAAATCACTGTTTTTTATATTGTCAAGAAAGCCAGTGTATTTACATTTATTCACCTATTCAGCATACAGAATTTTAGTCATGCAAAATTCACACTGAAGTTTAAAAGACTGTTGGTATTGCACATTTCAGCTAGGACAGCTTTTTGAATGAGGCACAATACAAGGCAGCCAGTCATAAGAGACTTCATTTACATATATCAGTCACTTACATATATCACAAACACAGGCTGTTGTAAGTCCAAGGGTTATAGAAAGATTGGAAAATGGTTATGTGAAAATGAAGAATGTTAACTTTTTTTTTTTGCACATAAAACCACACAAATTGACCTCAGGGAAAGGTTATGTACAGGAAAAATGTAGGATAGGGTGCATTTTCTCTTCTGAATGCATTAAGCTGAAGCAGTGATGTGTGGACAGTTGTTCAAAAAGATGTGGTGGATATTAAGCCTGCTGTGCTACATCTGAGGAGAGTCAATGGCTGTTGGGAACTAGCATGAGTGGGAAGTTCCGCACATCAGAAGAATGATTCAAGTAGTTCTGTTTTCAGTGACGTGAACTCCATTACTATTAAAAATGTTTTTTAAAATCCCCCCATGACATTTTTTCCTTACATTCTTACATTTGCTCACTAAATAACTGGAAATGTTTGCTCATACAGTCCATCATAAAGAGACACATATTTCCTGTCCGGACAAAGAGTTTGTTTCCTGTGAACTTGGAAACAGAAATAACAGTGGAAGTGGAAAACTGAATAAAGAATTTCCTCCCTGTCCATTATCAGGTACAGCATTATAACTTGTATGCTTTTGCCAATATATGTGCTTTGTCTCTTTTTTTTAGTACTTGTGAGTGACCTGAACAGAGCATCATGGGAGGAGTGGCACTGGACGAAGGAGGCAGTGGGGTGAAGGCCCCAGATGGAGGATGGGGCTGGGCCGTTCTTTTTGGCTGTTTCGTGATCACTGGATTTTCCTATGCTTTCCCCAAAGCCGTGAGCGTCTTTTTTAAGGAGCTGATTAAAGAGTTTGGTGTGGGCTACAGTGACACTGCCTGGATCTCCTCTATTCTGCTGGCCATGCTCTATGGCTCAGGTAGGGGCATGATACAATTCAGCAAGGATCAGTGAATTTGGTTTAACAAATGTCAGTAATACAGCCTAGAATGTTTGACCAGCTAGCCTTCATTTGATACCTTAATGAATGTCCTTTTTTCAATGCAAATGTAGTGTTACATGTTCGTTTGTGACATGTATACACATATTTATTGAATTGAATAATGAATTGATTGGCTTGAATTGATTCTTATAGGGCCTTTGTGTAGCGTTTTGGTAAATCGCTTTGGGTGTCGACCTGTAATGATGGTGGGTGGCCTCTTTGCTTCTCTTGGCATGGTCTTGGCATCCTTTTCCACCAGCATTATTCACATCTATCTCAGCACTGGAGTGATCACAGGTGAGTTGCATCTACTAAATGTTATGTTTTTCCCTTTCTCATAGTTTTGAGCCAAATAATTGTGCAACCTTTGTGCAATTTGTCTCTAATTTCTCTGACATAGCAGGTCTTACAGTTAATAATAATAATAATTTGTTAATAATAAAATGAAGAACATTATGTTTGCTTTGTCAAGTCAACATAATTAATTTTCATTTGTTTTGATATAACATGTGATGTATTGCAGGTCTCGGTCTTGCCCTGAATTTCCAGCCTTCACTCATCATGCTGAACAGATATTTCAATGAGAAAAGGCCCTTAGCCAATGGGCTCGCGGCAGCTGGAAGTCCTGTAGCACTTTGCTGTTTGTCTCCATTGGGCCAAGCTCTTCAGTACATGTATGGTTGGCGTGGTGGCTTCCTCATCCTAGGGGCATGCTGCTTAACTTTGTGCATGTGGAGCCCTCATGAGACCCTTGACAGCTCCTAAGAAGAGTGAGGAGGACCAGGAAGCACACAAGGTAGTAGAAGAGAAGCCCAAACCAAAGCACAAGTTGCTGGACTTCAGTGTCTTTAAAGACCGGGGGTTTGTTATTTACACAGTGGCAGCAGCTATTATGGTGCTGGGTCTCTTTGTGCCACCAGTTTTTGTGGTAAGCTATGCCAAAGAGTTGGGCAATGAGGACACCAAGTCTGCCCTTCTGCTCACCATCCTTGGTTTCATCGATATTTTTGCCAGGCCCACATGTGGTATTATTGCTGGACTGAAGTGGGTACGCCCACGCTGTGTCTACTTCTTCAGTTTCGCCATGATCTTCAATGGCATCACTGATATTATAGGCTCAATGTCAAAGGACTATTCAGCACTGGTAGTCTTCTGCATCTTCTTTGGTATCTCCTATGGCATGGTGGGGGCCTTGCAATTTGAAGTACTAATGGCTATCGTGGGAACAGAGAAGTTTTCCAGTGCCATTGGACTTGTACTTCTAGTAGAGGCCATTGCTGTACTAGTGGGACCACCCGGTGCAGGTTAGTTCACGTTATTACCCCTCTGATCCACTTCTGATACACTGTACACAAAACCATAAAAGCTTATAATTTTTTTTTGTTAAACCTTTTTTTTTGTATGTCTGGATTGCAGGACGTCTCCTGGATGCCACCAAGGTCTACATGTACGTCTTTCTCCTGGCAGGCTGTGAGGTGGTCCTCTCAGCTGTAGTACTTTGTGTCTGCAATCTGCTCTTCATCAAAAAGAAGCCCCAGCAGTCTGATCCTTGTGCAAAGATGGAGAGGGCTGTAACGGAGACTGAGATGGAGCAGCTGAACAAAGTTCAACAGGATGATCACGAGGATGGAGGTGACAGAGGAGAGGCAGAGCCCAAGAAGGAGCAGGAAGGTGAACAAAGCAATCAAGAAACAAGTGAAAAGCCAGAGGTGGAACCACAGAATCGGTCCACAAAGGAACCAGCGGCCAGTAAGGATGAGATGGACTCGGTAGACCTTGAGACAGGTACAAAAGAAGCAACCAAAGTGAATGGATGTGTTGTTGAACCTGAATCTTCTCTGTGATGACATCACCATAAGGAACCATAAATGTTTTCAGAAGGACTGAAGAAAGAACCAGATTAAATCAAGATATTGCAGTTTTGTGTGTGTGACTGGTGTTTTGATATTGTGAGCTTTACTGTACTGCGTGTCACATAATATGTGGTAATGTTTCAATTTCACTGATACAAAATCATAATAGACAAATGTATTTAGAGTACGCTTTGCCTCTTATTGCCTTGTATAGTAACAAGACAATAACAGAATCCTATCCAATGAACCAAATACAAGAATGACAGTATCTCTAACAAAAGAAAACACAGAAAAGAAAGATTATGGGTAAAGTTTATGTATAATCATATGCAAGCAAGCCAAAAAGAGAATGTAAACTCTTAATTGTTTAAGCCTTCTTTAAACTCTTTTAGTGGTGATTCTTCAATGAAAATCCAGTGGGCCAAGTCCAAGAACACAACATTAAAGTACTCAGTATCTAAGAAGGGATGAGGTGCTATTTAAAGGGACTACACAGATTACTAAGAGTGTAGAAGAGAGATTAAAATGGATTAAAGTCTCAGACTTCATTGTAGATTTGTCACCAAATCTATGACCAGTAAACATTCATGGGGCATCAGCATTAATATTACATGTTCTACATGTTTGTCTTTGGCATACAGTGTTGGCTGCTGTATATTGTGTTATTAGGCATACTGTGAAGAACTGTTTGTGGCTAAACTGTCCTTGAGTGAGCATGAGAACATATTATATGGACATTGTTATTAGGTTTTAAATTTAGATGTTGGACCTGTGTCTCACCAAACTCAAAACTGTATAACATACACCTTTGTTTAACACACAGCTTTGAAGAATGGTTTTAAACACAAGGTCCTATCCACACAGATGAATGTCTACACCAGGGTTTCCAAGTATGGATCCTGGAGTATCCAGCCGCCATAGGCCTACAGTTTTGGGCTTTCTCTTCTTCTAAAACACACGATTAAACACATTCGGTAATTAAGAGTTCATTGGTGAGCAAAATTAAGTGTGTCATTACAGAAGAAATACCAAACCAGGGTTCTGAGGGCCAGGATTAGGAAACACTTGTGTATACCTCTACAGCACAGATGAGCTTGCACTAAATTGTTTTTGTGTGGCAATAGCAACAGAGCTATCAAATAGTAATCTTTGGTACTGGTACCAATAGTTTTATTAATGTTATTGTTAGGATGTAATAGATTGTTAGTTTTGTTTTATAGTATTTTATTTATTACTTTTTTAGTTTTGTGCAATAATTCTGTTAATTTTACATTTTGGGACAGACGTGGCAGCTGCACAACCATCAACCAACCTGTTGTTTGTATTTAAACATTCATTTTTGTTCTGGGTTGTATCAGTTATAAAAGTGTTCAAAACATGTTTGTACATCTCAGCACTGAAAGGACATCCCATTCCGGAAAACCCACTATGTATTTCTAGTTGAGTTACTGGATCAGCCAGGGGACATTTCAGTGGTCACCTGTCTGTCTGGTGTGACTTTCGTTTGCTAACCAGCAGAGTGTACATGATGCTGCGTATGTATGCTTTACATTTGGCTGTGCCTTAAAGTTGAACGACAGTCAAATGCAAACCCATAGAATATTTTAGAAATAAATATTTCTGCCCTCACACATGGACCACTCTTTTTTCATGTTGGGTATGTGTGTTTAATAAAACGCATATGGTTTCCCTTCTTTCCTATCTGAAATAGAAACCAGTAATAGAATCCAGTGCTGCTGAATTGAGATCAGTGTCCCTACTGACGCCAAACGCTTATTCAACCACGTCACAACCCAAGCACAGTTTTGCCTGTGGTCATCTCCACAGCCTACCTCGACAGACACTGACAAAATTCACAGCCGAGGAAGTAAATGTTCAAGAGAATGTCTCCTACATCGGCAAACTACAGAGCCCCACTGGTGACATCCTGTATAAATAAAAATAATGTGTGGCCATGACTTAGTAAGGCGTGGGAATGAGATAATTGAGTTGTGTCCATGACTTAGTAAAGCATTGGAATGAGATCCTAATGGCTTACTAAGTCGTGGCCACGCATTAGGATCTCGTTCCAACGGATGTCACCAGCGGGGCTCCGTAGCAAACAGTTGTGATCTTAGCGCGAAAGCAGCAGTTGTGGGGCTTACATGGATCGTGTGCGAAACTGCAGACAGCTGTCCTTACCAGACTATCTCATAGAGCTAAGTCAGTACCTACAAGGCAGCTTTGTGAGGAAGGTCACGTCAACTGTGACTCTACAAGGCAGTGATGCGCCACGACGCTGCAAACATGCCAACAGGTCACATGTAAAGCTGTGTTAATTAGCCGTTAGCGTATTTTACCCAGGAAAAACCCCGTTTTAGAAGGCTAGCTAGCAAAACGAACTTTTGTAACAAATGCGATGTTTTCCAATGTTTTACTTATTAAACACTCACAAAAAACTATGGGTCGATGCTCAAAATGCACCAACGTTTCGCTGAATGTATTGGCTAGGCTACCTGAGCATTAGCTTAGGTTATCTTGAAGTAAGCTCACGTTAGCAGACACTTGTTGCAGAACACAAAGCAGATATTATAAAGAGCTCCCCTTCTTGCTCTCAAGTGACAAAATAAAAGAGTAAACGAACACAGCGGCTGATTAGCGAAGATTAGTATGATCAGGCATTTTCTCGTAATTGCATCAGTGCTGGCACTCAGGATTATGGGATATGTAGTTAAGGCTGCCTTCAAAACGCAGCGAAACATACATTCAGATTAGTTACTGCAAACTTACGTACATGAAAGCCAAGATGTTCATGGTTTTTGTCAAAGATCTTATAGGAAGATCTGTCAACTCAACAGGCCTCTTGTCAATGCCACTGGGTGATTATTTCCAGCCATACAAGGCCAGAATCCTCTCTTGAAATAGTGAGAGACCTAAAAACACAAAACTGAAGCTCAAATTACCATTCAAAACATATTTGATAAAAATTTCATAGTTTGTAGCATTTGGTTCAATAATGCACAAAAATAGGGGGTTTTGTGGGTTGTTCTGGCTACTGCGCTAATGCATATCTCTTTTCCTGCTTGTGACATAAACTGAACGCTAACTGGCTGTTTTCACTGAAAGGCAGGACTTTCTCCATAAATGGGTAAGGTTCTGATGAAGAAATAACAATAAAAATAAATTACAAAGATAAAATAACCAGAATGTGCTTATTAGTAGGTCAGGGAAGCCGAAAGTACACACATTTCAACGTACCTAAAATTAACAATGGAATCGTTTTTATCAGTAAAGCGACATTTTTTTTACAGGAAATTATGTCATTGTGTAAAAGATTTTCATTACTAAAAGCAAGTTTACCAGAATCTAGCTCCTGTGCAGCAAAAATCAAGATTTTGTATGCATTTTCATTTAATTCCTTGCAATTTGCACATAAAGAAGATGGAAATATACTGTAGATATAGATACACACAAAAGCTTGAGGTCTAAGTGCTACTAAGTCCCCCTTGAGGCGAATCTTCAGCCTGCTAAATGTGAGTGAGTGAGGCAGATACAAAATAAGTCTATGGGGTTCTCTGCATCTAAAAATAATTACACGTTCTTTAGCGTAACCACACACAATAAAATTCCTTAGGACTTTGTGTAAACAAGGTCCAATTGACTGTGTTATGTAAGCTCTGTTTAGCCTACTGAGAAGATTAGATGATAAAAGAGTGGAAATAAATATAATAAAAATAATCATTACAATTCAGGAAATATCATGAAGCACCCAAGAAGATTAAACTGGATTATGTACTGTGCGTATTCAGCCCCCCCCATACAGCCACAGTTGTAGTTCACAAATAAGGCATATAGCCAATCCTATTAGTCCCAGATTTGTGCTGTATTTTGAGGTCAGTCCAGCTGGTGTCCATTCTTAAATGCATTAGCTGTCATTTGGCCTGCCCTCTCCTACTGCCTGACAGTTTACTGATCAGACTCAGTATTTAAAGCCTGCAAGTTGCTATAGATACAGAAAACCCACAGATCCATTCAAATGTTTTCACCAGAAGTCTGCTGTGTCGCGTGAAGGTACTGGACACACACACACACACACACACACACACACACACAACAACACAAACACACACACACTCAAACACACATAAACACACAAACTGTAAGCTCCAGACCTAGTATGTGAAGTCAAGTATAGTGAATTTCTATTGAATATGGTTGAGACAACTAGAGTCTAAGTTCATTAACAAAGCAAAGCTGCACAAGGAGCTCTATCAGTGAGTACAATTTCAGGGACAGTGTTTAATGCAGACAGGGTGCTGTCATGCTGAGCTACTGAAGGAAAAAACACATCTATTATTTGAGGCATTCACACTGACACATTAGAAATACTGAATCAGTACTGCAGGCAACAGTTACAAGAGCTGGAGTACTGGAAGAAAAAATGGCTTAAAAGAGCACATAAAGCTAAATGTTAGAAGAAAATCAGACGAAAAAAGTACAGGATGATTCAAAAAGATTTGTCCAATTTCAAAATGATTCATCTCACTTGTAAATAATTACAGAACAATGCAGTAAATTGTAAATGGTTTAAGTGAGCATTAAGTTTATTATGTAATTTTACAAGTGCTCAATATGAGCTCCTCCAGCTGTAAGGACAACATCAACAGCATGGTCAAATTCATCTCATACTTGGTTGATCATGTCAGGTGTCTCTACTCAAGGCTCTTTTAATGCAATTTCGGTGTTGAGAGTTGGTGGCACATTAACAGAATCCCTAACATACCACCACAAAAAATGTCACACGACGTGAGATCTGGTGATGCTGAGACCTTTTTTTCAGAAATGTTGGTACCTGTTGGAGGTTCACGGCCATAGTGACAGTCATAAACTCTATAACCCACTCTTTCAATTGGTATATGATTGGTCCCTAGGCGCCTCACAGTTGTAAAAATATGGCGCTTTGTAACGGGATGTATATTAAAAAAATGTTTTTTGCAATCAAACATTTGAAGTGTCACACAATGTTCTCAATGTATTGGCGATGCTCTTGTAGATTTGTTTACAGTAATATTATTATTAGATATAAAGTACTGATCAGATTTCACATTTATCAGACATTGGTATCCTTCTCTACTGGCCCCTGAATTCTCTGAAGTCTGTTACTCTTTACTATATTTGCAGACCCAGTTATTGTTTTGAAAATTCAGCTGGATTTTTTAATGAACAGTTGCACAGCATCTGTTGGACACTTCATTTAATCAGTTTTACACATCTGGAACCGCTGATCCTCTGTACCTCCCCTGCTCAGTCAGCCACATAACACAGACAAAACCATTTGTTGTACAATTTGGGGAGATTCTCCTATAATCCTCCACAGCCTTAATGAAGGAGGTTATGTGTTTTTTAAATGCATAAATGGTTCTCTGAATATTTTAAAGGACAACTTTTTCAACTTTTCCCCTAAGAGACAGGAGATCATTTTCCCACAGTGGCCTGGAAAGATGGAAACTTATGTCCAGTTTGGCAAGACTTGGGCCAGTTTATAAGCAGTACAGGCACCACACAAGCTAGAGTTCCAGTACTCTCTTCTTCTTTGGAGCTCTTATGGGACAATAAAATTTATTGGACACTATTTTTAGCCCAACATCCTCACAAATGTACCATAATCCATGGACTGTGGGTATCAGGCAGATACCTCTTTTCACAGTGGTCTTCTGTCAAGATGCCCCTTCTCACATCATATCCTTTGTCAAGTCCTGGCCACTGTATCATGCTGCAGTGCTTTTGAATGCTCTTGTTTTTAGTTCTTTTGATGACTGTTTTGAAAACCACTGACAGTTCAAATAAATCTTTTTGATTGTCAACAACTGCATATTCACAATTTCCAGCACTTTTATGAAGTTACATAGTGTCCACCAGAGGGCAGTACACAACTGTCCTCTTTACACTATATGCTTTTACTTTATCAAAATGCTTAATCTACAATGGTATTAAGACACTGAAAGGGCTAGTTTTCTTCATAAATGACATTCAGTTGAGATCACCATGCCAAAAACAGGAACTTCCATTAACAGGAATGTTTTACTCTCCCAGTCTCCATCTTCCACAAGTACAACTGCAATGCAGCTACAACGCTGTTCAACAAGCACAATCAAAGAACAGAGAGATCAAAGATCAAATAATACAAGTGGTTCATTTATTTACACATGTACACAAAAAGGTGCACAAATACAGTGATACAAATTCTACTAGGGCTCAGAGATTGGCATGACTTCACAAGACCAAGTGTTGAGCCCAAAATGGCCACGGGCTTCAGAGACCTGGGTGATGCTAATCACCCATTCAGGCCTTAAACATTTGCCCTCTTCAGATGTGACAGGTACATTAGAAATATGCATCAGACATCTCATAGCAAGGACACTGATGTAAGAGCAGCTCCATCCAATCAACTGTTCTTCATTATGATATGAACATGTGGAAGCAAGAAGAGCAGCTCAGATCAGCACACCTTCCCTGAGAAGTTTGATACATAGAACCCAGGATTAACTTCTGGGTACATCTGTTGAGCCACATCAGTGCTGGAACATTCTTTAAAGAGGAATCCATATTCACCTCATCATCTCACTGAATACAACCGCGACTTGGAAAAGTCAGTTTACGTCAAACAAGCATCTAGCGATCAACATGTTCAAACACCTAATGACTTGCATGTTACTTTTGCTTGCCCTCTTGAAAAACTCAGGTGTGCCTTTCAATAGTTAACTTTGAGTTATAAAAGATGATCATTAGATTTATAATTGGTAAGCCCTCTGATGTCCAGCACTTCATTTCATTGGCATTGTGCAAAGTAATGAAGAAAAATCTTTTAATGCTTTAGGATTGTTGCTGATTTGTGGCTAGTTCATAGTCTCTATTAGGTGAAAATGGAAACATTTACATGGATATATTACAATTTTCACAGCTTGTAAATAGAAAAGAGATACAACAAGGGGAAGGCAGTAATATACAGCAGTTAAGAAAGCTAAAGGTCAGGAACAGGGGGACTGGTGAGCTTCACAGGCCCTGCTAAACATACAGCGCAGGGAAGGATTAGTAAACCACTCCATGACCTTTATCATGAGCAAGAAATAGTGAGATTTTGGCCCCTTAGCGATCTGTCCATACTACAACACCAATATGACCATGCAACCGGAACCCATTTTATACCACCCACCAGTTACAGAAAGGGCTATCAAAATATAATAAAATTATAATTGGTCAAATAAAATCATGACAAGTCCAGACATGGAGACTGTTACGGAAGAGGAACTTTGAAATTAAGACTTTAAAAAAATAAAGAAATACAGTACATCAAACGGAATCAATTAAATCAGTTAAATATATAAGTCTTGATGGAAAAACCTTAAAACACATGGATGGAAAAGAATCAGTGAATCGTTGCTGATGTTTAGAGAATGTGCTAGCATGAAGACAGACACCAGTGTAGAGGACACTGGAGTTTGGCTGGCTGATGCAGTCTCTGCTGGGTCAGTCTATAAGCATCTCTTCGACAGAAGTGTTCTCACAATCCTCTGCATGTGCACATATTGTATATACCAGAGTGAAAAAAAAAAAAAAAGTAAGAAAGAAGAGACAGCAAGAGAGAGACCCTTAACAAAGAGGTCAAGTTGGTTCTGAACCATTTTGGTTTTGTCGATTGAAGAAAGACTGACTGCCCTGCTTTTATCAGTGTTAGACAAGAGCCATCAATCAGCCACATACAGGTGGGTCAACCGTTGCCCTCCATTTTGCAGAGTGGAGGCTTCTGGGACATGTCGTCTAAATCTAAAACAAGAAGAAGAGCAGAATATTAACTAATCTTAAATAAATTATCTTAAGCAGACCGAAAATCAATTGTGATACATATTATGCATGACAAGCTACTCAAACTTACCTGGTGCTGCTGCCGTTACACAAGCACATGGCGAGCAGCTACTTGCCGTGATGATCGAAGGGAATGCTATTCTGAGGTGAAGAAAGAGAACATTATAGTACCCTTTCTTATCCCATGACTGATTTATGCAAGTTTCCTCAGAGAAGACTTGTGCAATAATGAAAAACTATATAAATGAAATTAAATCGAGCATATCCAATCCAAAAATTTTTTAAGCCGATGGATAAAATTTTGCATATATTTATATAAAATTTGACAGTTCCTATGTAAGGATGCATAGCACTTGGAGCCAATATTTGTTAAAAAAAATATTGTTAAACAAGGTATGTTATAAAAAAAGAGGTTTCCAAATATGGCTTATCCATAACGTACAGATATTTTAAAAAGGTTGGTTGCCCAGCTCTGACACAAATTAAACTGTGATACTTTAAATGATTGAGAAAATAGAACTGCAACCATTCATGTTAAAGATATTGCACCAAAAAACAGCACTGTCCCATTTCCAGTAAAAACACCCTTTAAGGAACATTAAGACACACAGTCAGATGTTAGGTTGACGCTAGTGTTTATTAAGGGTTTGACCACTCTGCTGAAGCACCCTATGTGCTGGGGCCGGAGCATCCTGTAGGCATTTTGAGCACCTGGCTAGGTTGTACCTGCGAGGTGGACATGCGGGAGGTGTCTTGTCGTCCTGTCAGGTCTGAGGAGGAGACATTAACAGGAGCACCGCGGTGCAGCCGCATGCTGACCTTCCGCTCCCTCTCCATACCAGTTACAGGTCGTGGTGAAGATGTGTTTGCTGAGAAAACAAGAGAACAGAAAAGTTTATAAAGAAACAGTTAAAAGTCTTCAACGCATCATGGAAAAAAACAGCATTTTAGAGACTCTGGAAGCTCACTGAAATTTGCAAACAAGTATTATATTCACTCTCAAACCCACTCTGAAGTCCAATAACATTTCAAGCATCTTTTAGTCATCTGTCTGATGGGACAAATATGCTTCCATTGTAATTAATGTTACAGCCCACACTGACTGCTGTGTTAGTCGCATGTCCCAATGTACATAGAATGTCACAGACCGGTCATGTCCTCCTCCCACCTCACTTGTGATACAGTTTCTTGAGGCAAAGCGCATTCAGTGAAACCACATTTTTAACATTGTTAAAATATATAAATATGGTAATCACTGTTATATTTAAAGACTTTTTCTTGATGAAACATTTTTAGGCCACAGCAGAGGTGGTTTAAAAAAGACGAGACTTCCAAATACTAAACAGAGAACCAAATACCAAAGCAACAAATGCATATTTGAGTATTTAAATTATTTGGTTCATTCCTAAAAAACAAAGGAACAAAAACATGCACACACTCACCTGTGTGTGAGGTCGGTGTAAGGGGTGTTGGAGGTGCACCATCCTGTGTGGCGCGGGGTCTGCCTGAGGCTGATGGGATGCCTCTGGCGGCAGGATTCCTGCTGTGCCTCAACCTTTCTTCCCGGTCTCTCCTCTCTCGCTCAGCCTCCTCTGCTACCCGATTAGCACCCTTGGAGAAAAAATGAAAAAGGAAAGACTTATAGACTCTGTATAGGTGCTTTACTTATTAAAAAGAATATCAAAAAGAATGGACAAGTGGCAATGAACATGATATATCACTACACACAGCACTCTTTAAAACACAATCTCCCTAAGCTTATAGGGTGCTTAAAATGCTACTATACTACTGTCTTAAGACCAAAATGATAATACATCCACAAATGGCAAAGCAATGATACAAAACAAATTATGTTCATACAGTACTTACAAATTTGAGCATGTTCCAATCAAACACATAGTCATATGAGAAGCCCTGTCTGTGGAAGAGGTTTCTGAAGAGCTGCCTCAGGTACGAGTAGTCAGGTTTGTCATCAAAACGCAGCGAGCGGCAGAAGTTGAGGTATGTGGCAAATTCAGCTGGAGGGAGAAAAACAAATGCAATTTAAAAGCCTCAACTGTCAAACTGTCAGAGAGTATAAAACACCTTTTTGCAACGTTTCTGATTAAGCTTTTCTGACAACACCTCTATTTTAGATTAAAAAGCACAGGCAAAAATGACAAAGCGTAGAAGGGTAAATACATACAGGGGTAGCCCTTGCAAAGCACTTCAATAGGAGTGGACATTTTCTTCTCACTGATGCGTTCATATTTTTGTCTCTTGGTAGCAGCCTTCAGGCCCTGCCATGGCAACGATCCCAGGTTAAAATACATCAGCACATAGCCCAAAGACTCCAGGTCATCACGCCGAGACTGTTCTGTGGACACATGCAGATACAAAATTATATACAGGACCACTCAAGCATGAACACATACATATATACACTACACACATACACATTTGGCAGAATTTTTTGTGACAGAAAGACCAGCATCTATAATACTGCTTATGGTGCCAGTTAACAGCACAGCTACCAACTAACCACATGACAGCATAGTGAATGTGGGAAGCTAGTTATGTTTTACCTATGCCCAGGTGAGTGTTGATGGAGGCATAGCGGGCAGTGCCGGTCAGGTTCTTGTTCTCTCTGTATGGAATGTGCTGGTGGGTGCGGGCATCACGATACTTCTTGGCCAGACCAAAGTCAATGATGTAGACCAGGTTGCCTTTCTTCCCCAGCCCCATTAAGAAGTTATCAGGCTTCACATCTCTGTGAATGAAGTTCTTGGAATGGATGTACTCTATACGGCTGATCTGTGGGTTAGAGCAGGTAGACCTATGTCAAGACATGCTGCATTGAAATGCAGTAATTCCGTTGTGCAAAACTAACACTGACGAAAGTGTCAAATCATTAGAGTTGCTCTGACAGCATCGAGGCTTATTAAACAGTTAAAAAGTTAAACCTACTATAAAATGAATGTCACTTGGCAAATTTTATGTTTTTTAAACAACTGATCCTAGCTTTAAGGGTAAAATAGATGAGTATTCAAGATACAGTTGCACATGCACATATTTTATTTATATATATGCGCATATATAAGTAAGGGATTGTTTGCTTTATGTAGACATCTGAGCGTAAGACCTAGAACAAGCTTTCTGCGAGTTACATTCTGTGCTTTCGTGATTCTTTTTTTTTTTTTTACACTGACAAAACAAGCTCCTCCTATTTCACATAAAGTTTTATTATTGTTCTGTGGTGTTTGTCTCACCATCTGGTCAGCTAGCAGTAGGACAGTCTTGAGGCTAAATTTCCTGGAGCAGAAGTTGAAGAGATCTTCCAGACTGGGTCCCAGCAGCTCCATCACCATCACATTGTAGTCCCCCTCTGCACCACACCACTTTATGGTTGGGATACCAACTGCAGGGGGGAGATCACAAAAGGTTATACACGTTAGCAGACCCCAGCCACCCGAACTGAACGTAGCCATACATGTTTGGCAACTCTACAGAATGCTAAAGTTTTTTTTTTTTTAATCAGAAATTTTGTACATCACCTCCTCCCTGCATCATCTTGTAGATCTTGCTCTCTATGTGGAGCTGTGGATGCTTGGTCTTCACACATTCCAGCTTGATGGCTACCTCTTCCCCAACAGAAATATCCGTGCCTAGGGTGGGATGATGGAAAGAACAAAAGGAGAGAGAGGAGTCTTGTTAGGACACTGAAAGAGGTCACTGAACGCAGCCTATATCTCAAGCGAGATGACAAGCCTTTCTAATTTGCGTGGGGAGATTCCACTTGGATGACTGAAAAGTTGAAACAGTGACCTAATAGCGCAGCAGACCAGGCTATGAAAGCATGCCTTCACTAAAGACAAGATGATACACAAAATGAAAAATTCTACTGCATGGTACTGCATGGTGGTTTCTCGATGCAAAGCATTTCCCAATAGAACAAATATAAATAATTCTAGAATAGGTACCCAGAATGTATTTATATTTCAATATGTTGATGTTTGCACAATGTACTCATCTAACTTTAAGGTCAAAATTCAGTGTCATAATTTTTTGGTATTTGTGAGGGAAAAAAAGATTCCACAGAGATCTGACTATATTACTGACTACTATACATACTATTTTGGATCAGAGATAAAATTTCTCCAACAGAACTTTCAATGTATTCTCCCATGCTCTGTAACAAGAGAAACCCTTAAATCTCAACTTTATTCGACTTTATTATTAATTTAATAACAAGCCCAGACATGTGAGCACTGGTGTGTGCATAACATAAGCCCCAACTCCTCTTTGGCCACTTTATTCTAATAGGATGAGCCTAGATGCCTAGTTTGGATCAACAGTGGTTTCTATGAAGATAACAACTGACAGATCCTGTGATAGTGATAGTTTTAAATTTTCACCAGTTTCACATTTGATTTTTTTTTTATTAAAATACTGCATCTCTACATGAGACTGTAGCTAACTGTTTTGAACTTTAATCAGTCATTACCAAACAATAAACTAAATTTGTGAATATCTGTGAATAAACAGAATAAAATCAGGCTGGCTGATCTTTTTCTGAACAGCCTCAAAAATGATAAAATGTAGGCCAATCACCAACTAAGGGAACACAGGTGATACCATGAATCAGCGAACGCATATCACCTATTTAGTGAAAAGACATTGAGTTAAATGCTGCTGTTATGTCTGACTAACTAATCATAACTGCAATTAGTCCATTATTAAAATCAAATCTAACGGTGAAATCTAACAGGGTGTAAAGGAAATTGGAGAACTAGGCCTCCTATTTTTTTTTTCCAGAAACTTAAAGACCTGTTACTCAGGTTTGCAGTAAGAGTTTCAAGTACAAACAACCGTCTGTCTTCCTGCTCAGTAGCTATGTAAAATTAGTTCTAACATAAATCAGTTCCGACCTTAACTAGAGGCTTCAGGCTCCTGCAATATCCACTGATCGTTTTATTAGATATGCATTTGAATGGAAGCCTTCTCTCACTGTAACAGTGAACAGGTCGAAGCCCATCCCCATCTAAAAGCAATGTAAACAGCACAGTGCTGCCTGGTTACAGCACAGCTCCAGAGGCACTGACAACCAATAACAGGCGTGCCCCATTACATAACAAAAACCTATGAAATAAGACTTCTAAACTTGTTTCCATATGGTACAATTCAACAGCCAAAGAAACTTTTTTGTCCTGAACAGTAAGCAAACTTGAACTCAACTTAAGTAAGTGGAGTAAGTGGAAACCTATAAGTCACTGGTCAAAAACGATTAAAAATATTAAGGACTTTCAACAAAGACAACGAGTGGCCCAAAATCAAAGTACACAGTTGCATAAGATGTAAAGAGGCTCTATAATCACTAGTGCCTATAGCATGTGATGCTGGTACTGATTGTCACTGAATGGGCACTTCACACCATAAAGCTAGCACCTTCCAAATACAGTAGAGTTATGTAAGTAGCAGCATGTTAAGGCAGTGGTGCGAGGGAGCAGAAATTCTGGATAAATAAGGCAAAGCAAGAAAGGTCTCCGGGTGAGTCACACACCTGCGTCCTCCCCCATTGCCCTGTGACGCGTGTGTGAGACCTGCTGGGAAACCCCAGTGATGAAGGAGCTAACGCAAAGCTAAAGGGAAAAGCATGAATATGGAAAACATTTCTGTGAAAGATTAGGTGGGATCCTGCTCGCCACAGACAACTTTTTGCAAATGAAAGCTCAGCACAAATTCAATCAAACTGGTACAAGCGAACTACAGGACTTGGTCTATTCGACAAAATGGTCTATTCGGTGCTTGCAGTTAAGGAGAAACAACAAATAAAACCCACTTGTCATTGATAAGGTGTAGAGTAGTGGGGAAAAAAAGCATGCAAATGTCGTTACAACATAATGTCTTTGGGGAAATAGCACCACACCCACGCTCCAATTTCACTCACACCCTACTCAACATCTGCAATGATGTGAACAGAGGGTGTACCAGTGCTCATTAGGGATCAGTTTCCACCCTCCATGTCCTAATCAACATAACACTAGGTGGACACTCAGATGCTTGATCAAAATTGGCTCTGATCTTAAACTGCTTAAGAAGTCTATGATAGTTATTCCACATCATTTACCAAAAGACAGCTCCCATCTACATCAACTACTTCTTATTAATTTCTTTCAGATAACTCTTCTTAGCGAAAAACAGGCTTGGAAAATAAATTATACAAGATAACTGCATTAAAATACATAATTACAATATTCGTCAGCGAAATGGCAATTAGATATTTCCCTAAATCATTCGGCCCTAATTTTAATGTACCTTAAAACATACAGAGATTTCACTCCAAGTAAGTTTCTGGTCTAGTCATCATGAAACGTTCACACAATGTGACGGTCAGTGAGTGTTTATAAATGGGATTTTCAAAAATAAAGAAAATTTGAAAATAAAAACGCAGTCATGAGGTTTAGATACCACAGCAACGATATGCTGACAATATAGACAATTTATAAAAATGAAGTAGTCTGAAATGTCTTTCTTCATAGTACTGGTTTGCCCCTTGGTTTGAAATCTGAAGCACCTTGTTTCTGAGGATGAAAATAAAATTAACTTGTTGGATTCTCTCATTCAGGAACTGGGACGTCACTACCTGTATTTTGAGGGCGCAGGGACTACAAATACTACGCGGTACAGCACTCAAAGCAAGAGAACTAATTTCATTGCACTCAAATTATTTTATCAGAGCTGTATTGAGTTAGTTGTCCGTTTATCAAAAAAAAAAATTAACATATTTGTGTATATTGTTACAAATGTGACTGGACCAGACTGTAAATGATGAACTGATCACATTCTGAAAGGATCTATGTTACCATGTTGTTTATTCTTTCTTTAAACCTCCTCATTTTCAGTTGCCTAACGTTTGAACTACAACTAGTATAAACTGTCATATGACAGAAATCATGAGTTGCAACATGGAACAATACACATCAAGACAAATTAGAGCAAAACATGCAAAGTGCCTTTTCAGTTTATTAGCATCCATAACAGATAACTGTTTGGCTTACAGTATATGTACCAAAGTCAATGATTCTTAAAGCGTGTTCTGAGCGTGATAGAAAGGGTAGACAGTGATGCTACAAGAAACAATCTAAATAAAGGTCAAGAATCTACAGACAATGAATATTTTCCCACCAAAATCATGGTCCGGTCCAGAACAGCCACACTATTCATTTACAGCAAGATGACAAGCATATTATTATAAAATGGCACTCAAGTTTTGTCTATGTATACATAACCAAATCAGCTGATCTGACATCAAGGACTGGTGTGGCCTTATGACTTCTCTTGAAACCTGTCTAGACAGTTAAAGCTCACTGCAGTGTTATAGGATTGCGCTCCAAATAACGAATGACCGGGTTAGAAACTTCTGATGGGTCAGTCCACAGCTGAAAAGACCGGACATGTGGGTTAAGTAAGTTAAATCCAGCACCAAATGCCTTACAGCCAATGATGTCATTTCAGATGACACATAGGTATACACAGGATGTGGCTTAAGCAAATAGTATGATGGCTTCAGAACCTGAAACGACACATTTGAAAGACTGTAAATCAAGACATTCTGCTAGCCACCTTGTAACAGTAAGCTTCTGAAGTAACCTGTAGCAAGGACAACTTCGTAGAGAAATTGGTAGGTTTAGTTAAGGCATTAAAACCTGAAATGACTCCGTCCTTATGACACGACATTTCGAAATAACTTGTTGGCAATCTCATATCTGGACAAACATCTTTCCTATTTATATGTTTACTAAGCTGCTCAGAAGTAACACAACCTGAACAAGATACGAAAAGCTAGGTTTGGGGCAAACATCGATGTAGCTGGGTTAACGGTTAGCTAGCTGGCACATAGAGATCCATTAAAAAACAGGGTTTTTGCCTAACATGGTCAAGCAAGGCAAATATACTTGTAACCAAATTAGACAACTAACCTAGCTAGTTATGTATAATTCATACTCACCCAAATAAATGTCACCGAAAGATCCACTTCCAATTTTCCTGCCCAATCTGTATCGGTTTCCTACTCGGAGCTCCATTGCTGTGATGACACCTTCCCACTAGCCAGCAGTAAAGCGATTTCAATTAGTAAAAAAATCACAACTCGGATGTGAAAACTTGTAGCCTAACAAAAAACGACTTTAGTTAAACAGAAGCGTCCTGCAATCCTTTTGACTTTACGCTACTCCAACCCCCCCGAATCCCTGAGGAAAATTCGGATCCTTCCGGCGGAGTTCAGTTTTCACCATTCCTTTTCTAATGTATCAGTGAATAAAATGCCACAATATTAGCATTGGCTTAAAGCTTAGAGTGTGTAGATTATGCTCTTCTAGGTTTGATGGTCATTTTGTCCTCCTTTCATCAAGATGGGAGTGGATTTGATCACTCTCCCCCTTTCCGTAGCGGCTGATAGCCAGCTGTCACAGGCCTTCTACCTTGAGAGTATCGCAGAAACGTAACATCGTGACGCCACTTCCCCTAGCAACGTCTCGTCACGATGTGGGCGGGACTTCGGTGAAGTTTATTAGATAAATTACAGAAATTGCTAAAAACAACAGTGACTTAATCGATCATATTTAGTTTATCCTCATTTTCCAATGTTTAACAAACTGCGTCAATACACTGTAGCATTACCTTATAGTAGAACAGTATATAGTCTATCTATCACATAGATAGCAAGAGTATTACAGGGCGCACAAGAGGAGGAGTAATGTGAAAAGGTCCTATTGAGAGACCATATTGTTAGGAATGCGTATTTGTCATTAGTAAAATAAAAAAAATCAGAAATTGAAAGAAAAAGACATCAACCTTTCCTTGTGATCAGAGGGATGAGAGAGCTGAGTGGCAGATGTTTTTTTTTTCCACATTTCCTGTGACAGTGATGAAAGAGGATATGAAGCTTATTTCAAAACAAGAAACTCTTAGGTAAAGGGAGTGAGAGCAGAGTATGGTACAGTGTGGGACTTTAACAGAAAGGAACTCTGAAAACAGTAAGGAAGAAAATATAAAATTCTTAAAAACCAAAGAATTTTGCAAGATAATGTGACGAATAATGTAAAACCAGTGTAGAAACGATTACATCTGTGATCAAACAGTGTGATACAGTGCATAAGTAGGCTCCGCCCCAGCTCGAGAGACGCGCCCGCTAGCTCGTTGATTGGCTGCGAATACGTTTTATTGTTTGTAGACAGCCAATCGCGAGGCTGACACATGGCTCTGAGTTTTTTTTCAGGTGATTGCGTAACAGCCCAGGCACGTGTTGTGCAGCGCGGATGAGCAGCAGGCAGCAGGCCGCTCGCTGCATCTGCAGCTACTACTCACAACACTGTCCTCCTCTGAGCACATTCAGCGTGCTTTACTGCCGTGCGTGCTGGAAGTGTTTAGTGTAAATAGTAGGGGGGGGAATGATGCACAGGTTAAATACGACAAGGATTTAATTCGATGTTGGATATTTTACTAGATACAGTGTCCTGATTCTACGGACTTCTGTCTGTATGCAAAACAGACTGATTTGGCACAGAACAATACCGTTTATTTTAAAACAAAAGCGTGTATAATAGCATGTTTGTACACAATAGTGATCTTATGAAATGGCAACTGAGGCATTAGCAGTACAAAAATCTAAACGCCTTATATTGACATATCAACATGATACAAAACACAGAAATTTGGTCTGAATCCAACACTAAACTTTAGGTATAAGTTTCCACAAAACACAGTAAATGAGGCACCATCAGAAGACAGAGGGGCGTGTTGAATACACTCATTTAAATGTTCATTTTGAATGTTTTAACATTGTCTGGAAATCACTTACACCCTTAGATAATTAACAAGCTATTATATGGGGTCTGCCCTTAAGGTTGTATTAATCCATCCTTACTTAAGATAAAAACAATGTCAATCATCAGGTACACAAATGTTTAACTTTTTCCATGACGTTTTGTTGTTGTTAGATGTTATATTTTCAGTGTAAGATCAAGTTGATATAGAGAAAACACATTTTAATAACCTTTTTTTCATCTCCATCAAATAACGCTGTAGGCCACTGTCTGACAGGGCTACTTAACATGGTTAAAGGGGTAATGTAATATATGTGTCATAGTCTATGCTACATAATGTGTAAAAACTAATTACAATGACAAATATTATTCTTGGCAACATTTAGCTTTGTACTACCTCATAAGAGAAAAGGTTCCCCAGACATCATTGTTTCATCTGGATCCAGGATGTTTCATTGTACAATATGTGAGAGTATTGAAGGTGTACAAAAGGCGATAGACCAAAAATATCCGCATCCAACAGTTGGTCATTATGGTTCTTAGTATTATTGAGGCATCTCTGCATGCTGACGCATAGCCTCCATTTCCACACCTATAAGGGCTAACTTTGTTAGTGGACAGGTGTTATCACTGATTTTTGGTGGCCAGCAATATTCTCTGCTGGTCCTCTATCTCTCTCCATCACACATCACACAACACACAAAGCTGAAGACTGCATGTACAACAGTGTGATGAAACTGGACAAATCCACTTAACTCCTGCACAGATTGTTGGCTGCCCCCAGTATCTATAGTGCCTGGAGGTCCTGTTTGAAGATGGCATTTAATAAAGCACTTTTTCGTGCTTGACCACCAACCTCAGATTTTGGGCATACTTTTGGGCTTCATAGGCCCACAACATGGTCAAGCAAATTTCTTCTCTGTTTGATTTAAATTAGGTTGATGCATATGCAAAACATGATTCAAATTTCTAAACAAACTGTTCACCCTCATATATGAAAACTAAGCTGCAAAACAGTAAAATTGCCACAAAAAATGTATTTACATATATTTGCCAGTTCAGCCTACAGCAGGTTATCTCCACCCATTCAAGCCGATGTTATAAGGAGTGTTTCAGCTCAAAGTGCTTTTGAGTGAGGCACAATACAGCCCAGCCAGTCAGAACAGAGTTTATTTACATTTATCACTCTTAAAAACACAGTAAGAAATACACTGTTTAATTCTGAGGGATAAAGTTGGGCAAATGCCATGTGGAAAAATTAATTATGACTGTTTTGCATATATGTAAAACAAAAATGGGCATCAGAAACAAAATTCCTTAAGGAATTTTGAAATCTGTGTTGTCCAAGAAAATATACTATGATTACCAAACTAACAGATTTAAGAATGCCAAAAATATCAAATGTATTTTGAGATAAAGCATATAAAAACTTGAGAGAGCTGAAATAAAATCAGACCGTGTAGGCCTGCACTTCATTGCTTGCAGTTCCAATGAAATTCTTTGCTGGTGAGGACATCTAGTGGGCATAATTTGGAATAACAACAGTACGTCCTGTATCAATGAGTGATCGAGAATTTCCTACATTCACTGTGTGAAGATTAAGAAAATAATAATAGAAGAATATATGTAAAAAGTTTAAACATGACACCACACTCCCAAAACAAATCAGATAACTGTAATCATAATGAAAACAGTTAATGTAATATGCTGTAGTGTTCAACAGAGACAGACAATGGGGTTCTTTGAGGCATGATATTTTGTGCTACTTTTGTGGGTTTGCTTACCCACACTTCCACTATGTAAATCACGGTAAAGTTCAAGACAGCCCCTTTATTTGTTTACATAAGAAGATATGGGCTAAATCCAGAGTGCTGGGAAATTCCTCCAAGCGGAAGCTGTGACCTCTTATACTCAAAGTCTCATAAGCAGACATGTTGTTGACATTTCTCTTCTTGGCTTTTCACTGAACTATAAGTAATGCAGGACGTGGTATGTAGCACATAGTTCTATCAGCTTGTGTATTAGTTCTAAATGCCACACATGCTGTCCAAGCATCCTTGCTTAATACTCCCCAGTTCTTTCCTCTCAGGTCTAGAGTTAACCACAAGGTCCCAGTCTGAGAGCCCTTTGAATCAATCAATGACAGTGGAACAAAAAAACCCTCTGCAGAGAGAAGATAAACACAGAGGACCTGCTTTTGTGGATCTGATCAAAGCGGCCTGTGCCTGATCTTCCATTGCCCTTCCTGTGCTCACCCTGGGACCGGACCGTGCTGTGTGAACACAGTCCATTAATAACATGAGTGACTTAAGATGGTTATATCATGCAAACATGTGCTTTAGAATAGGTTCGCCTGATCAGATTTTCTGCTAGTTTAGTGTAACATCAGAACTATATCTGCTCCGTTCTTGTTCCATTACCTCAATGTTAACCTCAGATAAGACCCTACTATGGCATTTCTCTTCAAACCACCTGAGGAAAAAAGCAGGGAAGTAAATCTGGTCTATACTGCAGAGGTGGCCAGATGTTAATGCAGGGTGTTTTCAATTTTGTTCTGCTTTGTTTACCTTCCTCTGAGCAAATACCTCTGAGGTTTATTCCACTCTAAATGGTGACGCCAGCTCCTCTAAAGTGCCCTCCTATCCCATGAAGAGCATCTGGCATCAACATACAGGCACTGAGGGTGAACGTTCCATGTGAGTCAAAGACTGAACTTCAACTTTGGAGTTTAGACAATTACAGGATTAAATGACTAGCAGTGATTAGGTTTATGACAAGTACATGTTGTGTATGTTTTACTCTTGTGTATAATAATACAGAACTGTACAGAACAGTACAGAACAGTAGATCTCATTCTCATTTGTTGCAGACAGTTGAAAAACATTAAGTGAGAATGTTTTCTTGAGATGTTCTTGATTTTTACTTTTGTAAAAAAGTAAGATTAACAGACATCTCCTAAATAGTCTGGGAATGTGACATGATGTAAATTAATTTCTATCTGGTGTCTCTCTATTAACCCCTAAAAACCAGCTTTATGATTGACCTATCACGCTCAGTTATTATTCTTATTATTCAGCAATTATTATACATTATTCAGTAATAGGGTTGAAAATACATAAGTGATGGTATTTTGTCAGTGTAATTTTGGATGATTTGTACTTGATTGAAACTGAATACTATATTTTATATTATTACATTATTACTTTCAAAGTGCTCATCACAGATTGTAAAAGATGTTCTCTCTTTTTTCCTTTGCATTCTTTTTCTTCATATCAGTTTAAAGAAAACTCTTACTTGATTTTTGTGCAGGAGCCAATTAGTTGATACATCGCTAACAGAAAGTTAAGAAAAGGCTCAAGAAAAGGCAGATTCACTAGTGTTGGCTGTGGTCAAACGTTATTTTCTTAACACTTTACTTGAACTCTGCTGTCTCTGTTGTGGAACCCACTTCAAATTTACACACACAGTCTTTTGACTTGGCACTTAAACAAAAAAGTGTATATTCATAAGCATAAAAGAAGATATTTAAGCTTAGCAAATTTTAGGCGTGCATCTTGTGGAGCTGTTCATTCCATATTAGTCTCTGTGTAATTGCTGTTCCTGCTGCTTTCAAGTCATCCTGAAACTGCTTTCTGGAGTGACTGCAGGCTTCTGTCTCGCTTTCCTATTTGCTTGTCTGAGAGTAAGTTTGGAAATCTTGCATGGTGCGCCTGTCCAGGGATAGTAAGTTATGGTTCCATGAATACTGCACTTACATATTACCAAACCAATTATACTGATTAAGATATAGATATACATAAGTGTGCATATACTTTATATATGTACTTTTTTGAATGTGGATGCTTTTAAACATTCATTCAAGCATATTTTTGTCTCCATACTTTATTACATACTCCATACTTACTCCATAGCAAGATTTTACTAGAATGTTTTTGCTAGTAGTTTTTTGTACAATTTCCTAATACAGTATGTAAGTCATGTAGTTACCAGTCAAGCATTGAAATGTGGGACTTGAAGTCTATTAAAATAATTTTTTCTCCATGTCTTTTTACCTTCTGTCTCTAGTTTTGTAAGCGAGGAACTGAAGTTTCTCAGGTTAAATCACTTCTGTATTTTTGTCTTCCTTTAGCTTGCTCTCTCTCTCTCTCTCGTACCTCCTTCTCTGATCTTTTTTTTTTTGCACATTTTTGCCCTGTCCTCCTCTTTTACAGGCTCATTTAGGCCTGTAGTGCTTCTTCTTGTTCTCCTTTGTCCTGTTGTTGTTTTCCTTTCATCCCTCCCTCTTGGCTGTATCTTTGCCCCGCCCTCTGTCCTCCTCCCTTCCTGTACTTGTTCCCCTGCTCCTGATGGCACGCTGAGTTTGGGAGTGCACGAGGGAGATGTCTTGCAAAGCCTGACAGGCGAACACACTCTCAAAAGAAGAAAGAGAGCAAGAGGGAGAGAGAGCACATTGCCAGCTAACACATTCTTGCACTTACGGTGCAAAACAAAGAAGATCTCCTAACAAGCTTTAGTTTGACCTCCAACACTAGAGGTAAGTGTGATTTCTTTTGGACAATGTATTCAACTTAGCAAAAGCCATAAATAAGCGTGCACTGGAGTATGGTTTTGGATGCAAGTGATGGAAGAGTAAGACTCTGCTGCATGACTGGGACCATTCTTTGCTACTTGGAGCTTTTCCTTGTGGGACAAATGAACAGGATTTGCACGGTGATGAGGCAACAGTATAAAAACTTTCCCCAGATGGCACACTGAACCTAATCCTGGTGTGTGACAAAAATATCCTAGCAAAATAACGAATCCCAGCATGATCCGAATTTTCCACATACCGCTGCCACTGTCTACTAATCTGAGTAAAATATGCACTTCAGCCAGAACAGTTAGAAACATCTAGTAAATGACAGATCATGACTTTCTACAGCACTTTGAGCAAATTTATAAAGGTTTTCAGAAACTCACTAATGATGCATAAGAGCTCAGCTGTAGTGTATTATAAAGATAAACAATATGTTTGTAATATGGCAATTCATTATTGAGGATAAATGATTAGCACAGGCCAGTGCTGAATCTAGGACAAGGATTCTTTAGGCATGCCATCACATAGCCCAGTTCAAATTGCCTCATTTCTGGAATTGGTTTGTGCACCAGGAGAGGGATAGATCCAAAAGAAATGTGTCAGTGATCACTGATTCTCTCAGTACATCATGAATGTCAGGATTTTGTGACACCAAAGGTAACCACACATTAAGACTGTAGAGGCAAGTGCAAAATCTTTCTCATATTGTTCTAGAAAATTCACCATTGAATGGATGAATCAGGCCAAATATGCCATCAAAGTCACATAGAAAAGAATTACTGCTAGCATTGCCTTCTCCTAAGCTGCACTTTGCAGGGACCCATGGTGAAAGACTGCTCTAAGGTCACGTGACAGTCAATGTTGTTCATATGGGTCAGACGTGTGGCTGACCAGAGTGATGTGCCACGTGGACTTCAAAGGCACTTCACTCACTCTCAGCTTTGATGTAAGGCTCAGGATCAGATTTAGCTCTGCTTTCTCCGTCCACCCAGAGGTATAATAAAAATCGAATTCTTGCAGCAACTGTCAACATTAAGAAAATTAATGCCGGAAACTGCGTTAAAATGAATATTCTGAATCCTCCTTTGACGCTGCTGGTGCCATTCAGATTCACATGCTACAGCACCTTTAATTAGCCCCTTGCACGCAGCATCAGGCCTGATGGAGTGTTTTTGTTTCAGTTGTTCAGACAGAATTGCAGCTCTCCACCCCTGAGAAAATCTCCCTTAAACACAATATTAAGTGCTCTAATATATAATAAAACTCATAATCTGTCAGAGTGAAAACAGTAATACATTTTTCACATAAAGGTTTTTTCCCATAAGCTTTTCACTTGCAGTGATGAACTGAATGTCTGCTACTGTTTAATCAGGAGCTGGAAACTTTCGCTGGTGCGTACCTTTCCTGCATAATCTGTAGACTTGTTGGTACAGGTATGTTACTGAATATTCAGGCTGCAAACTGACTGGATTGTTGTGGTTTACCCCCTATGTGTTTGCAGCTGAGTGAGGCAGGGTAGGGGGGAGAATGAAGTCAAACAATAAGGCCAACACAGGTGCAAGATTTCCACTGAACAAACTAAAGGTTCACTCCCTTTCACGCTCCAAACTGCTCAAGAGCAGCACCAGAGAATAAGTACCATACTTAAGGAACAATTAATATCAGTAAGGGTAGGCCTGAACAGTTGGGCGGCCCATACGACAGCCGGTTCTGGTGCTTTTTCATCAGGTACTTAGAGATATGCAGGCCACTACATCCCGCATTCAAGATCACTGTACCTCATCATTCACTAAGACATGGCAGCCTGCATGTACTGGCTATATGGTGAGAGCAGAGCACTTGGAAAAGCAGAAAGTGAGGAGTGAGGAGGAAAGATGAGGCAGGTGGATACTGGTGTGCAGCGGCTGATGAGGGTAGTGGTCTGCTATCAGATTGAAACAGTGCATATCCCATGTCTGCGGGTTCTCACAGAGCATATCATGCATATCAAGTGTAGATGAGGGCTTCAACATTGCATAGCTGCAGGTTTAAAGGGTGGGTATTCACTGTGGTTGAAAGTAGGTCACAGTGCAGCCCTAGTAACTGGACAATGACAAAGTTTTGTTGTTCTTTGATGTTTGAACCCATCGTATTTGTACAGAGCTTCTGAAAGGACATGAGGTTGTAGGAATAAATCTGGTACACACCTCAGTCTATTATGTGCTCATCAGATAATATCAGGCGAGCACCAGATACTACTGGGGGAGCACCAGATGCCATTTGGTGAATTTCAAATGTTATCAGGTAATGTTATCACCTATTTGATGAGCACATGTTAGTATGTTGTGCATACCAGATTTTTACCTAAATGAAAAACACCCCATCCTTTCAGTTGGGCCATAGATTTGAAATGAAACCATAGCCTTTAGGTTAAATTTCAGGCTAGTATGTTTAATTTGTAATTACAATTTGCATTTACATTTATACTGAGTAAACCATAAAGGAATCACAGATTTCTATACTTTTCTGTGAAACTGCACTCGCTCAACTTTTTTATTTTTTAATACATATTTGAGATTGAGTGAATGTGTTGAGATATGTAACCAAAATGTTAAAATAAACAGAGAACCTTAATAAAATACATTTTTAAAATTATTTTGTAATTTATTATTTAACATGCAAATCACCCTTCACATACTCAAGCAACAAATTAACAAAATTTTTAAATCATAAGATTCAGCAGATTTAAAACAGTCAAGCTTGAATGAAGCGAGCCTTGTAACCCTACTTTAACTAGTTAACCATCAGATATAGTCTCCTTAAAGTTTTTGCAAGCACACTAGTCCATTATCAAAACATGACATTACCAAACCACAGTGACAGGCCTTATTTACAAATTGAGAACCCTAGGAATATTGGTGAATCTTCCCAGGTGTGGCTGGCCTGCCAAAACATCCCATAGGGCCTAGAGGCAAATTTTCTGGGAAGTCATGACAGGCTCCTGGAGACCAACCAAGGAACTACAGGTCTCCATAGCTTCAGCAAAGGTCAGTGTTCATGACTCCACAGTAAGAAAGGAACTGAGGAAAAGTGACTTTCACAAAAGTCCAACAAGGAAGAAAACACTGCTAATCGAAAGGAACATCAATAATCATCTCACATTTGCCAAAAAAAAAACACCTGGACAATCCCTAAACCTTTTGAGACACTGTTCTGTGTATAGACTAGGCCAAAATGTAACATTTTACAGACATAGGTCACTTTATATGTCATACATCAAGTTCATTATTTCACAATAGGAACAATATCCAAACATTCAAATATGCTCATGATAGTAGGAAGGGGAGGGCATGTTTTACTGCCTCAGGATCTGCATAATTTGCTATTACTGAGAGAGCCACGAATTCTGTTCTTTTCTGTCAGAGAATTTTGAAGGAGAGCACCCATTAGTTGATGCTGAAACATCAGGTTGTGCAGCAAGAAAAAATAAATGCAGAAACTTCCAAAACAGGAAATCAGATCGACGTCTGAATGGCTGAAAAGAAACACTATTAATGCTTTGGAATGAACTTGTCAAAATACTGACCTGAATCCAATAGAGACAGGGCCATAAACAAGCAGTTTATAGAAGAAAACCTACCAATATATCAGAATTAAGGCAGCTCTGCAAAGAGTGCACTCTCATTCCTCCACAACCACGTGAAAGGCTGATATCAAATTATAGGAAATGTTGGTTGCAGGTGTTGCTGCTAAAGGTCATGAAGCAAGTTATGCACTTTAAGTAGATAGTGACTTTTACACAAGGGTGGTTTAATGTTGGATATTTCTGCTCCATAAATAAATGAAATCATAACAAAATTGTGTTTTTTGTGTGTAATATGGTTCTCTAAAAGTCATTATGACTATGATGCTGTAAAATAAATTAATCAAATACTTCTTCACAGCATTGTACATGGTTTGCCCAACTTCAGGGCACCATAAGCCATTGGAAGATGGCTCAGTTGTTCTTGGCCTGCTGTTCATGCACAGGAGAGCTAACAAACAGGATCTACAGTTCTGCATGTGGCATTTGCATCCGGACAAATACAAGGACATTTGAGCTTATCAGTAGCAAAAAACTTGCAGACCATGGAAGACCACCCTAATGAAGGACAAATTGCCACACATTAAGTGTCAAAGACTACACACAACAATGTAGTTTAAAATAAGATACAAACCGCTGGTGTGACTGAAGAACAGAAGAACAGGTTTTCTAAAAATAAACAAACAAACAAATAAATAAATAAAATTTGATATAGTTCTATATAAGACAATAATTAACCTGTAACTGTACTATGGAATGAGGATAAGAGGAACATGATCCATTGAAAACTACCTCATCTGTGAATCATGGTGTGAATGGGGCAATCATGGGCTGGAGGTTAGGGATCCAGCCTCATGACTGGAAGGTCGCCGGTTCGATCCCCATAGCCGACAGCACATGACTGCGGTGTCCTTGAGCAAGACACCTAACCCCCAACTGCCCCATGGTGTTTCATCTTTCGGTAGAACAGTAATGTGGCTGCATTACGAGCCTGACAGAGTAACAGCAGGGAAGATATTCACAGATATTTAGGCAGGCATCGATTTCAAAGGCTACAAATTCAAATTGTAGATGGGATTTGTAACTAAGTACTAAACAGTTTTGTTTAAGATTATGCTACTTAGGCCAATCACTCTAAGTATTAGTTAAAGAGTTTATGGCTCTAATTACTATCAGTGTTCATCCAGTGTTCATCCAAAACATGCAAATATCATCACATTGAAGCTGAGACTGTGCACTTGAACCTTATGTTCTTTGTTCAAATCCAAATCCAAAGCGCTGGAGTGCAAAGCCAAAACAAAAACTGTGAAACAGTCTAATTATTTCCAAACTTGTAGCTTACTTCCTACCAAACTTACAGGAATGGAACCAAATACTTCACCTTAGCAAAAGGAGAGAATAGAGTACTGACCTCAAGGATGAATGAAAAGTTTTGTCAGATGCCAGGGGCTGTGAAAGTTTAGAAAGCCATTAAGTTGTACCTTGAGGGTCACTCACCAGAGACATGACCCCTAACCAAACTCCTAAACACAGTCAAAGAAAACTTGCTTACTTTTATCCTGCTGCTGTGTACTCTACAGACTTTCAAACTTTTCTTTCCACAGCGTGTATATCAAGAGTCAGGCGCACTACCTACCGCAGTTTTGCCTTAGAGAACAAACAGGTTGACACATGCCTCTATGCCATTATACAGAGAGGTACTGAAGAGAACAGCAGATTGATAAACAGTAATTAAGTTGTGATGAAACCTACAGCATTTGTAATAATACTAGTGGATTTCTTGAAACTGTGGGGGAACGAGAATGGCAGGCATGAAGCTCAAAGGCATTTGGCCTTTTTTTGTTGACATTTCAGGTCTTCATAAAAAAGAAAAAGCTAGAAAACCATTTTTTTCTTTTGTTTCATTCTGTCTTTGGCTCACATCTCTCAAAATCAACACAGTAGAAGGTGAAGCTGGTGTCAGATGATCTGAGGAGAAGCAGCGGGATGCTAATGATTTGGAGCATGGCGTTCCCTGGAGAAGGAGAAAGCAATAACACTCTCGGCTTATGTAATGCATTTACAGTCAGCTCAGAGCAGATGCTGATAGAAGTGAGCTAACTTTTTGGCTGGGGCAAAGGCGCCGCTGAATGACTGCTGCAGGAGTAAACACGACCTTCAGACCTTGACATCCGCAGGAAGCAGAGAGAATTTCAACCAGTGCTATCAGATTTGAATGACCATGAACAGGGAGGGACAAACAAACAAGGGGTACAAGATGTAGACCAAAAAAAAAAGACTTACAAAACACCACACACACTCACAGTTATGTGTTAAGTGAGGTGATTATAGATGCAGACCAGCACCACACATCTTCCTCAGTAGTGAGTAGCAAGAAAAGGTCAGAGTAAACTCAAGTGAGCACATCAAAAGATTAGTGAGGGATTAGAGCCCCCTCAAAGCAGTGGCCCTCAAAAACCTTTGAACCTCTACAGGTTTTTCCATCTCTCTGCATCTTTAAGACCATGGGTTTAGACACCATATAGAGTGGTTTATTTCAAGCACAGTGAGATACAGAACAGTGTGAGTGGATTACTAGTGCATGTTCACCAAGTCACATGTTTCCAGAAGGGGGTGAATAATTTAGCTTGATCTGTGTTCATGAAGACACTTTGAGTTGTCAGGTTTATGGCTTGTATGTGCAATGTGTTCACTATTTTTTCAGCTGGAACTGGTGTTTTTATTACAGAGTCAATGGCCATATCTAGATAAACCAGTACTGAGGAATATTATGTTACACAGAGAGAGTGTGCATATAAATGGGACGTCCTATGAGAAGTCATATGCCCTGTTATAATGTAGCTTTTGCTCTCACAGGCCATCTCTGAATTTTACACATTTCATTGTCCTTCTTCTTTTTATCATATCTTTACTACTACTACTACTACTACTACTACTACTACTTTATTTTATTTAATACAGGGAGGGTTGTCCATTTATATATTTTGGGCCCCATAAAAGTTGAAATCTAAAAGCAAATAAAAGCATAAACCTAAAATAAAATTAAGAAAAAATTCCTCCATATTTTATTTAATATGTTACTTGACAAATTTAACTCGACTGAAAGGTAAAAGGTGTCATATTTTGGCACCCAAATGAAGATAATTCCAACAGGAAAATTAATGAAAATGCTTTCTTGCCAAATTCTGTAGCTGAGAATAGTAATAAAGTGTTACCATTCCTGCCAATTATTATATCTAGTGAGATTCTCATTCATTCTGAAGGTAAGTAGAGATATAATGTATACTGGTAACTGTTTCAGTAGAGCCTTACATATCTAATAAAAGCCAATGAATTTCTTTTTTATATTGTAATGCAACGTGGCACATTAATGCTACTGTTTTACTGGTGTACTTGACCTACTGTCAACATAGTCAAAGTGTGTCATTTGCTTAGTCTCCAAATGGAGACCTGCCCTCATCAGAGGTTGTCTGCACAGCTGGAGACAGTCATAACTGTGTCCTGCATGGAGTAATTTTCCATTTCTTCTAGCTCAGGAGCGTAATCCACATTATTGCTGTGTTTTTCTGTGTATACCAGAGAACACAATATTTGTGTAAAGTTCCTCACATTACTCGCTTTGTCCACTAACTGGTCTCATCTGTGTCAGTGTTCCTTGTTGAGAAATTAGGTTGCTCCAAAATTCAGTGGCAGTCGAAGAGTATCCATTTCAGAGAGTCAGTTCAGGAGGGCCTTTTGTCAGATTCATTTATTTAAGTAATCTGACAATAGCTCTTGTGTTTGAAAAATGAATGGCTTAATGGAAGCCATAAATTGTTCTATGCATATGTACATCTTATTCAAGTTAGCCTGAGATACCATTTTATAAGGTGCTTGCAAATCCTTGTCCCTATGCCTTCTTACCACATTAGGCTTTTGAAAAAAGATCAGAGCTAACATTTGCATAGTGCACTGAATGCTCTGGATTTCAATGTAATTTACTGCCACTGTTCTGCAAAAATGTGGCCCAGTGCAGGGCTTTGTTCAGCGGCACATTCACTCAAGCAAATTCTTCACATAAAGCCCTTTAAACAGAATCGACTTCACGGATACTGGCTGCTTTTTCCTCTAAACAAATCTGAACTGCACGAAGTTGCTTTGAAATGGCACATCAGAAAAGATCAAATATAAGGAATTGACCCCAGGTTAATTGCTGCTATGCAAACAATTACTCAACTGGAGAGGGAGCAGCGACTGGAATCTCAATTTGCTCTGAAATGAAGCAGATAAAGAGGTCTGATCATGTAATTGTCAGGAATAGTCAATCAATCAGCCAAAAACTTCTGTCAGGGCTTTGTTTCTCAAGGTCACAAGGCCTTTCTAAAAGGTCCTCATGAGCCTCTTCTTCATTTCAGAAGAGGATATGGCTCAGAACTAGTATTTGCTTGTTTACATAGCCAAAGGAAGATGGAACCAGAAACAAAATTACATGAAACGTGAAGTTAGACATTGTTTTTACACTGAACAAAGTGCTCCCTTATTTTTATTGTGTTCTGTGAGGAGCCACTAAACACTTTCACCTGGGTACCCCAGGTTGTGATGGAGTCAACACTGTTCCAGCACAAATATTTAAAAAGAATAAAAAGTGCTTCCACCCATGATGTTACTAGCTTTGGACTATTTCACTCCTGCATAGACTCTTCTTTTTCATTCTACATTAATCTTGCATGCACACTTGTAACTGGGGGATCACATGATCAATTTAAGCGAAAGACTACACCTCGACTCAGCCCAACATGGTAATGCACACCTTGTAGCCCAGACAACATGTTGCACAAGGCCAAAAACTCTCATGTGACTATGTGTGCTATGGAGCCCATGTCTGAAGTGATCAATGGTGTTAAACAGAGTTTCAAAACTGGCTTCACTGTTATTTCTACTTTGTCCATTTGGTTTAATTAAAAAGTGCCTGGTCTAAACTGAGGATGAAATATTAGCCTAGCGGGCAGGAAATTTGGCAACTGAGCACAGCAATGCTACTTGCAGAGTACACTGTTTCTGCTGCAGTTGTAATTTGCAAAAGAACAGATAATAATAGAAGTTCAGTGTCCCCAAAGCACACCCAAAACCACTTTAACCAGACCCAAGAAGGATTTTGACCCTCTCTGGAATAGTTTGGATGACTGAACCATAATTACTGTTGTGCATAAACAATATGTCTCAATATGACTGTGTTTAAAATACTTGGTCAAAATTCATTCCCTTGCAAGGTTCACAGCATTTTGTCTCACTCCTCAGCACATGTTCCAGATGATGCAGGTGTCTGGTGGTCGCGGGATTCCCCTGCTGGTGATGAGCGTTGGACTACTGTTGCTGGTTTGTGCAAAGTGGGCTGAGCCGTACAGGACACCTCACCCCGAGGAAGATCAGGACAGATATGATCCCAGAGATTACCACCAAGAAACAGATTACCATAGAGATAACAGGTACTGGTAATGAATTTTACATTATAATTTTATGTCATGTCTTGCAACTTTGAAGAAATTCATCATTGTAAAAATAGATAAATCCCACATTCTAAACTGTAAAATACCCCAAACACATCCATTTCTCTGTATTAATGCATAAAGTTATTAAACACCATTGTACTATCCATGTAGCAAACTTTTTCTCTGATAATGTTTAGCAGTCATGGCCTACTTTAAATAAACTACACAGTTTGGCAGAGGTTCTTATTTTACTTGTTCTTATATTAATAATACACTAAATTATTTATTAAATACTGGTATATTTTATGATATAGATGTTTTATTAAAGTAATAAGCCACTTACATTACAGAGACTTTACTGCATTTAAAGGTTAACAACACCCCTTTATCGTAGTAAAATCACTCTGACACACAACATTGAGAGGCTTATTGCTGTAATAATGCAGTTCTATAATAATCCCTCTTCCATGTCATTATTGCATGCTAATGAAGCTGAGGATGCAAAGATAGTGATAAGTTTTTGTCTCCTGCAGTGAAAGGAGGAGAACAGAGTGCAGGCGATGTTGTGATCCAGTGGAGGAACCACTCCAGTATGGCAGCAATTACCCACAATACCAGGTGGTTCCACAGATAAACATCACTATCCTCAAAGGTACAAAGTTTACGCCTTACAAAAATACCTTGTTTAAATCTCCAGGACTGGTACAGTAGATAAAAAAAACATTCCATCACTGCAATCCAATCGTGAAATGCATTGTCTGTCTATAACCATTTTGCTCAGCTAAGTGGATTGATTTAGCACAGAATACTGCTTTTTTATGCTGAAAAGCTCTGTGTTAACGCAAAAATAGCATCACAGCCTGTGTAATTTCACCACTTATGGTCTAACCAAAAAGAATAGGGGACAATAAGTCAGAGTGTGAATGGTTGTGCAGGACCCTCAGAGAGAAAATGGACACTTCATTGTCCAGAAACTCTCTGGCAGAGCCAACCAGATTTTTAAAATAAAGTTTTTACGGCTATTGGACCAGTTACACAATAGCTATCATAACACGTTTAGTTGTCTTGAGTGCATTTTGACTGCAACATAAATTGTTCATAAAGGTTCCTGCTCTTACATAATCTGTGTAATGTGATATTTAATCAGAGCTGCTCCTGAAGCCTGTTAAAGGAATAGTTTGGTAAAAAATCTAATTTTTCCTTATCTCAAATAGAGTCTATCAGCCAAGACATATTTGGTGTCTGAATTTAACTTTCTTTAGATTTTCAATGGAGCTATGAGGTAATAGCTAAAAAGTAATAGAGGCTTAAGCCTAAACTAATGACACTGTGCAAACTGCATTCAAATAAGTTATATTTTGTGAGACTATATGACATACTGTTCTGTATAAAAATGGATAAAAGTGTGTTGCACAGAAAAACAGTAGCAGTAACAGAAACCACTGCATGTACTTGTTTGTTTTTTTTTTTTTAAGATAATATCATACATTATCAGAAATTCAGGCATTAGAAATGCAATTAACATAATTCTAAATTGTGAGTGGTAAACTTCTATTACTTGTTAGCTAGATTTATAGCTCCAATGCAGAACTAAAGCCAGTAGCCTTGAAGCTACAATGCCAAACAAAAGACGCAAACTCTGGATACCAACACCACCAGTTTTGGGTAAGAATTGAACTGTGTAACTTTGTTTTTCACTACGCTATTCCTTCATTGCTCCTTTGTTTTTTCCACCAATCTATTCCTTTATTGCTCCTTTTCCAAACAGGGGAAAAGGGAGAAGTTGGCCAGCGAGGGTCCTATGGGAAAACAGGCAAGAACGGGCAGATGGGCCCAAGAGGACCTCATGGCTTGAAAGGCACCAAGGGCAGCATAGGAACTCCAGGAGAACCCTGCAAGTCCTACTACGCTGCTTTCTCTGTCGGCCGCAAGAAGGCTCTGCACAGCAATGACTACTACCAGACCCTGGTGTTTGATACTGAGCTGGTCAACCTGTACGGTCACTTTAACATGTTCACAGGAAAGTTCTTCTGCTATGTGTCAGGGATTTACTTCTTCAGCCTGAATGTGCACACGTGGAACCAGAAGGAGACGTACCTGCACGTGATGAAGAACGAGCAGGAGATGGCCATCCTGTACGCCCAGCCCAGTGATCGCTCCATCATGCAGAGCCAGAGCCTGATGCTGGAGCTGGAAAGAGATGACGAAGTGTGGGTACGACTCTTTAAGGGCGAGAGAGAAAACGCTGTATTCAGTGATGACTTTGACACTTACATTACATTCAGCGGCCACCTCATCAAACCCAAGAGTGAAGGCTAGCAGACCTCTGTGATGTGTCTACAGGCATAAAACACATCCAAGTATATTTGCATTGAATAACTGAAATAACATCTTGTTGCTTACTTCTTGTATCATTTATATTGGACATGTAGTAGGCTATGTAAGAGTAGCCCCTCTCAAATAATATAACATTATTATCCACCAATCTGAGTATGACGTGAACAAAGGTATGAGAAAAATATCAGAGGCTTTGGGAGCATAACGTTGAATCAAGGACCAAATTTAATGACTTTCATTAGGTCCATTATAGTGGTGTTGCGGAGTTAGTGGTTGGCATTGAGTGACAAATTCATTGTTGTCTGGAAGCTGGAAGTTTGGAACTGATTTTGCTGGATACACAAACACTGCAAGAGGATAACAGGATTCAGTAACATGCATCAATTAAACGCATATACAACTCTTGAATATAACCTACAGTACTGTGCAAAAGTCAGAGCCCACCCTTTGTTTATTAAATTTATAGTTAAAATGGTGATTAAACATGAGTTATTCACTTTGCAGAAATGATTGGGTATAACTTTATCCAGCTACATAAGAATGGGGAAAGTCAAATAAGTTTCTAAAAGTTAAAAAAATTATTAAAAGATATTTAGTGATTGCGACTTCTATGTAATTTTCTGTTATATATGCACGCTACTTTTTTCTGGTGTTGAAAAAGGAATAATTGAAAAAAAAAGTTTTATTTTGAGTCGAAATAAATCAAACAAATGAATAAATAAATGAAGGGTGGTGTTGCACAATAGTGAATATCAATAAAAATTGAGCTCTTTAAAAGAATCAATTAAAGATACACTCAGCTTCAAATTTTGCTAAACAGGAAATATTGAGGTTTGTGTTATAAAAGAGATCAAATCAAGCCTCTGAATAATTAAAATAACCTAAAATAACTTAGCACATGCAAACTCACTGCCAGTCTAGACTGTGTTTTTCTTGCTGCATCATCTTGCACTAGTCTATAAAATGCTATGGTGAAGTTCAAATCAAAAAAGGTGCTCTAGTCAATGACGATACAGTTTGATGGTGCTGTTGAACATTTGAAATATGCACATATTCTATTTTCTATAACTGTATTTTTTTATTCTCAGAATTGGTATGTTTACAGTGTCTGTAAGCTTGTAAGGGACTTGAATTATACATAATGTAAACGATGCAAATGAAATTTTACATAATAATATTAAAAAAAACTCATTTTAATCTGTTTTGAACTTGGATTACTGATAACGTTTCACTGAGGAACATTAAGGGGTGTATTATGAAAGGGTTTGTTGATTCATAAAAATGAATCAGAGTATAGTAGGTGATGATGGCCCTGAGTGAACTTTGGTCTTTCTGTCCATGGCACTCTACAGGAATGAATTAAGAGTGGAGAAAGAGGCCTCATGAGGAAGCACTTTTAATGTCAGCAGCTGTAAATGTTTTTCCACTCACTGATATTATAGAAAAGACTTCATGTGTTGCAGGCCAGTATTGTTGCATCGAGTTGAACATTCAAAAGCAATGTAAACAAATATGATGTACAAATTAAGATGATGCAAATATATCTAATAAAAGCATAAAGAAATACTAAAAAACAGCTTAGTGTAGACTTTTTGCATAAGAGGGTGTCTTTGGCTGTGTGTGGGTGTGTCGTTATTTCCACTGGCCTGGTTGGATTTAGAAATGTACTTGACCCAGAGGAATTTTCTGGGCTGAGAAGTGTGTGCAATTGCGACTGGTCCAAATCCTTCACACTCTCTTCGCTCAGAGCGCAGCGACGCATACCTCTCAACATACTTTGAGCCATATTCAGGGGCAGGCATTCACCTTTGACTTTAACTGCTGTGCGTACAATACAGTAGCTTTGTTCTCACCGTTATCTGTGACAGATTGATAATCGTCATTAATGCTTTTTCTCAACTCGCATGGCGCTCTCACTTTGAGTTTTACGACAGTCATTAAGACATATATTACAATGATGTATCACAGCCAAGCATGTAATGTGATGAGTTTAAGAGAATTTGGGTAAACAGAGCGCTGATGCAGTCCAGATGTCCATGCTGTGTCTGAAAATGATCTACTACATACTGCAGTTCTGTGTATTGGAATCTGGCATAACTTAATTTTAATAGCACCACTGAAATCTATGCTCTAAAAGAGAGCTCATGAATCTGTTTTAACCTCCTATGTGCTTTTAAAGCATAATGTATGCTATAGAAATACTTTATGTAATCTGCAGCAAGACTCTGTCACCCTCTTGTGGTTACTTAAATTGTGACAACAGGTTTTTGCTGAACAGTCATCTTTCGTCTTTGACTGACAGCCCGTTGTGAAACACCTGTACACCAGTCTTAATTCTAAGTCTAATAAGTTAAACTTAGAGATGTTTCAACTCAAAAGTAAATAAATGAAGGGCGGTATCTAACCTTTGCACAGCACAGGTACTATTTTAGTCCCTCACAGGACCCTAGTCATTGATGCTCTAAGGCTCTAACTCTCACTGAAGTCACCCTCACTATGTGTGTATGTGTGTATATATATATATATATATATATATATATATACACATAGTGAGGGTGACTCCAGTGAGAGTTAGATTTTTATATATATATATATAAAATTAGATTTTACATAAAGATTTTAGATAAAGTTAGATTTTATATATATATATATACACACACACACACAAGTAAAAATCTCAAATTATTTTTGCCCAAACAACTCTTTTTGCTACTTTGTAACAACAAATTTAATCAAACTGATGAAAGCAGCATCACATCTGCAGGAAATTTGCTTTCTTATGATATGCATCTAACGTCAAAACATGCAATTTTTCTACATTTAATCAGCCACAGGCAATATTAATGAAGCATTTTAGTATGTCTATGTCACTCTATTGCTAAAAATATGACCTGGGTCTGGTTTTGCTTGTTTGTGTCACCTATGAAAAACAGAATGTGAGTCCACATAGAGAAAGCAAAAGAATGTAGCAATAAGCCACTGAAGACAAAACAAGAGAAAGTCTATATGCACTTAGAATGCAGGCTAATTCAAATCCAACCAGTGACACCCTTCCTATAAAGTATACGATCATGCAAAACAGGCATAACTCGTTGCACAGTGAAGATGACACAACCAAATTAAAATGGGACAACTGAAATTTGCACAACAAAGTCAAGGACAAACAATACCAGCATATTAAAAATCGAATAAACCGTCCATCAAAATTGATAAGAAGGTATGTTTATGGCCTCTATTTCACCGTTGATGACCTTTGTGCATGGAGACATATGCTTTCACAATTTGACAAAGGCTATTTAATGATTTTAGCAAAAGAGCCTTGTTAAGTATCAAATTTACAAAACATTGATGAGACTAAAGCAACCACATTTGTAACACAAGTTGACAGTTTTAAACAGCAACAAATGCTAAGCACTGGCTGGCTAAGAAAATAAAGTGGGCCTTGGGACTGGTCCGTTGGGCTACCTCATGTTCAGGAATGACACAAAGAGCTTTAAAATTTTGATTGCCCAGAAATACGACGACAACGCTCATGGGTGACTTCATTCAGAAAATTTCATTCTCCTAACCCCTTAAAAACTCAGGTTTATTACATACTAAAGCTATGAATTCAGTAATTACAGGGACTTCAATGCTAACTGGTTGAGCTATACTTATGTTATAGAAGCATGTAAAACTTTGGGCCTGCTAGTGGACCCTTACCTTTTCAGGGGTTAAAAATGCAGTTTAAAAGACTTTTTCCACACTTTATTGGATAGATTTGTGATCAATCTGGGCTTGTGGCTAGGTGCCTAAGAGAAGGATATGCTATTTAGCAAGTTGCCGTGACTGTTGTCAGTTAAACACATGACTTTTCCTGATTAGATATGTTTTATGCTTAAGGCCCTTTGCCACGCAGGGCTCCAAGGCGCTCACCCAAGGTGCCCTGAGGCAGATCTGGCCATGGGACCCTTAATATGTCTACTGGACCGCATATATCGCTCATATAACCATGAACACTCAAAGAACTGATTAATTAGGTGAGTGATTAAAGGGTTCTTTGCATCATGAAAGGGATCATCAGACTGATGGAAAATGTACTTGAATGTGCTATAGAAAAGAGTCCTATATGGCACCAAAAGAGGTCTTCTACTGTTACAAGCTTGACATCATAACAAAAGAAGAACTCTTTTGGATGCTAAATATAACCATTTTCAAAAAGGTTCTATATAGAACCATTTAAAGCACATTCTCAATCAGTCTGAAGAAAGCTACCATGATGCAAAGAATCATTTACAGTAATCATGCGGGTTCTTTGATTGTTCATGGTCCTAAATAGAACCATTTCTTTACTAAAGAATCAAAGGATCATCTTTTTAAAGAGTGTAAAAAACAGAGAGAAAACAAAATTTTTTGTTTGTAGTTGCTACAACAGCTAAGGACAAAGTGTATTAATATTTCAATAGATAGTCATAGATAGTCGTACGTGGCTTACTTCCAAGAACATGATGAACAAAGTCATGCATGCATCCATGATGATTTTCTGTAATGTTAACTTGCTAGCTATGCTCCAGGACCCATGGCATTGCCCAATAACCTGGAAATACCTTAAATCTCATTTACTTTTAATGAGGAGGAAGTACATTCTGGAACCTTCATGAAAAGAGAGACTTATACCATTTATGGACATAAAGCCATGGATCAAAGGCCTCCGTTTTTGACACACAGTGTTCCCCACAGGCTGCCTTTGCAGTCTGGCTAAACTAGGCTGCTTTGTCTTTTTCAAAATATTGCTCTGGGTAAATAAAATTGCACAACAAAAGTAGATAATACTTTGGTAGGCCAACCTTCTGCATAGTACTGAAATTACTGGTCATAGTCAAGTCAGCATTTTATTAACATTAAAAAATATCTAGGTTGAAATCCTAGAGCTAGCTGGTCAAGTTGCAGCAAGATAATGTAAAGACATTTGATGCTTGGCAGTAGTTTCAGTGTCCAGTCCATTAAGAACAGGTGCTGATGTGTGCTTCTCTCCTGATGAGCCTTTATCTAGATGATAATGGGCCATCAGATGGGATAAAAGGGCCCGAAAGCAGGCTTGCTCCACAAGCAAGCTTTTTCTGCAGACTCAACAACACAGGCCCACTTTCCAGTGCTTTTAGCTTCCTTTTAGGTGTCTTCTGAGAGCGCTTTTCGTTTAAGCCAGTTAAGCTAATGCTAACTCTGTGCATCTGTGTTGCTGATCCTCTTTGACAGAGAGAGAGAGAGAGAGATGAATCAGATGCTGGGTGGTGATAGCAGTGGAAGTTACTGCTTGGCTAGCTCTATGGTGAGTAAATTTATGTTTGGCTTCTGGTCTTGGCTCTCCTACAGCCTCTCAAATTAGATTTTCAGTGCAAGCCCTGGAGCACTGCCACTTAGCCACTAGCAAGAATGAGCTGCAAATGTTACACAGAAAAAGAAAAAAAAAGAAAAGACATCTCTTTCTCTGATTCTTCATCTCGTCCCCTTGATGAAGATACGTAATTTGATTTTAAAACTTTTTACTAGTGAGCCAAGATCAAATGCGGTATAAATAAGGCATGAAGCTATATTAGCAGCTCTGAGAAAAAAAAATCAACAGAAGGGCTAAAGAAAGCCCAGAGCCAAGCAAAATGCACAGTTGAGTGAAATGGCCGGAAACATTGATGGTTCTGCTGAACGGAGCACATACAGGCTGAAATCGATCAGTCAGAAATCATTTCCTCTGATTAAGTTTCTATCTCCAGTGTGTGCTCATGGTCATATAGCCTGGATGTTTTTATTGTTTTTAATTTCATTTTTTCTATATACAGTTTTCAAATATTCACTTTCTGATTTTATATATCAGTCCATCAGCTCACAAATGCATAAACAGAGGTACAAATATTGGCAAAAGAAATATTGGCAGCGGTCCCACACTGGGTGGAAAACCCTTTTTATTAACAGTAGGTAGAATTGTGTGGGTCAGAAGTCCAGAAGAAACAGTACACTATGTCTGGAAAAGATGATCTGTACAACAAATGTTATCTTGTAGAACTTAACAACAGGTACAAAAAATGTAAAAGGGGCAAAAGTTTTTAAATGACTTGATTGTAGCCAGTTTGAAATACCCTCTGATATTTGGGGGTCCCCATGTTGGCTGGCTACTCCGGCGTTGGCAGTCTGTTAACTTACTTGCTTTAGCAGTACTGATGTTAGTTTCAAAGGCAGTAAAATGTTTGGTTTTGGAAATGCTCTTTTCTAGTTTGGTTTGTTTTGTTTTTGCATGTGCTCCTTATGTCTGTGTTTTCTTACGGGTGTTCCAGTGTGTTCCCCCAGTCCAAAGACATGCAGTCAAGTGAATTGAAGATGCTAAATTGCCACTAGGTGTGAATGTGTCTGCCCTGTGATGGCTGGTGACCCTTTCAGAGTGTTTCCTGCCTTCTACCCAATGAGCGCTGGAATAGGCTCCATTCAAAAATGCTAACTGAGATCTTGCACATCTACTCTTTTGTCTTCTGTTTGTAAAAAGAATAATAATTCATGCTTTCCACCAATCTCTTTGGGCAGGCTTTCAGATTTACAAATAAGCTACACCATATTGTTAAGTTTTTTAGAGGTATCTCAAGCACAGTTGCAGTTGCTTGGCTATGAGGGGCCAACTTGGTGAATCATAAATTTTCCCTAATGAACAGTATAATGTTAATATAAATTTGTTTTTCAGGGACCTCTCAGAATTTTGATTTTGAGAAATTTAGGAGGTCCAAGAGGTTAATGAGGGGGTTCCAGACCCCGCAGGACCACCTGTATTTTGCACCTTGGTTGTAATCTATGAACCTAGACTACATTTAAAGCCTTTTTTGCAGATGTTTACTTCAAAGGCTAAAAATTATGTGCTTTATTTTTTCCACATTTAATTTGGTCTTTCAACATATCAGCAAATCTCTGGGAGCTAGCATAGGAGCTATAGCTGATTTACAAATGGGAACATAACTGATGAAGTAAATTAATTTTTACAGTTTGTAAAAGTACATCTCAAGCACAATTAATTTTGCATTTGTTCAATTTAGGGCCTATGTCCCTTCTACAATATTAATCCAATTCTCAAACATTCCTAAATCACTTAATCTAAGTAGATCCATAGCTAAAATGAGAGACCATCTACAAGGACTTGAAGTTCTCTGTGACCAGCACTGTGCTCTCTCAGGCCTAAACAATGTCAGTCCAAGGTTTCAGCATGTTTTGTTTGGTTTATTTTTCCCTAGACTGCATTTGCTCAGTGTGTTATTGAGCTTGCTGACTTATATTCAGTCATCTGAGATCATCTGACCTTCTCCTTCTTGAAGCTTCCTGGCGTTTCATGCACTCACCCAGTCTCCTCTCCTCTTGTCCTTCTGACACAAGGCTGTGTTTTCTGCTTTTCGCTTGCCCTCCTGCCACTGAACTTGGCAGGCTGTGATGCCTCTTGGTGACCCTGCTGCCTCTCTGCTTCATTGCCAGTCTCGCTCTGTGAAGCTCTCTGTCTCTCTGAGGCTTTACTGCTGCCACTGAGTGCGGGGAGAAAAAAAGAGCAAAATAGCAAGAGGAGTGAGAGCTAAAAGCTCAGTGAGAAAGCCAGCAAAACGGTCCAGCTGTAACCTATTTCCATCACTCTCCACCCATATAACAGCCATTACCCCTCCCCAGGCCCACCAGAAGATGAGCTAAGCACTTTTCAGAGGAGAGAGGACAATTTGTGCTCGCTGGAGTGGCTCACCTGTCGACAGCTAGTCCTTGAAGTCCTTCGCTGGTGTGCTGGCATCTGTTTTCAGGGGCTGCCGAGTGCCATCAATTCCCCACTCGCTCAGGCTAGGCTCGTGTGAAGGGACTGGAACTGCTTTAGGAAGCCTTTCTCCAGTCACTCTGCAGATACTGAGCTGTACTCTACCAGTTCACCATTTCGCCCTTCTAAGGCTTTCAGCAAACTCAGTTAGAGAAGGAAAGAATATTTTTTTCCTGTCTTGGTAATCTTCTATTTTCACAGCTACTGAATATGCAGTAATGCAGCACATGTTAAATGCCACTTGCCACTGAGCCATAAAAAACAGAATAAACTATACTTCAGTTCATACTGTCACTGCCACATCATAACCTTATACCTCTATTTATTGTTTGCTCTCTATTTTTAACATGATTTGAAAACATCAGTTGCTCTTTACCCTGTGTGATGTGTTCATGATGAATGGACCAATAGAAAAAGTGCAACATTACTTGAAATTAAACTATTTCACACAAGTGTACATTAAAGTAATGGCTCAACTAAAAATAAAATTTGCAGTTTTCATCTTACTGTAAATGTAATCAGCCAGAGTACACTTTCTGACACTTGCTACTTTAATATTGCTCTGGAGCTATGAGGCTAACAAAGCAAAGATCTATGTCCCAAAAAGCTCCACTACAAAGCCAGAGAAACAAACTTTGGGCACTAAGCATGTCTTGACCGATCAACAATGTTTTAAGAAAATTGTTTAAATCTGATTTTTTTGGTTTAATAATCATTTAATTATTTTTCTTTCCACTAAAACGTTATTAAATATTTTGGAGATAAAAGGTTTTGCTACAACAGTGACTCTATGCATAGATTGTGGCATCACTATACACTCATATGCAAACGTTTGAGCATCCCTGGTCACATTACACATCTAATTGATTTCAGTCAAAAGTTAAAATTTTTTTAAAGCATCCTCTACAGTTAACAAATTTATTGTGAGTTTAAGTTATTAATTTCTATTCATTTGCTGAATTTGACATATTGGAAAAAAAAATCATGGGCCATTTTGTGTTACAGTAATCAGGCATTAACATGTATAGGAGTGTGTTATCTGAGTGGAAGATGTGGTAATATGTTTACTTAAAAAAAATCAACATTTAATTTGACCTGTGGTACCTGTACATTTGCGTATGACTGTAACTGTAAACCAGGGTTTCACAATTCTGGTCCTGAAGGGCTGTTGTCCAGCACAGTTTGGTGATTTTCCTGCCCAAGCCCACCATCCAAACCTGGTAACTGATGAGGTGAATTAGGTGTGCTAGAGCAGGAAAATCACCAAACTGTATGGAATCCAGTCCTCTAGGACTATAAGTACCCACCCCTGGACTAGGGCACCATTCTCTACTCAAAAACAAGGTTTCTAACAATCTGGTCCTAAAGGGCCATTGTCTAGCACAGTTTGATGATTGCCCTGGAAATGATCAAACTGTGCTGGAGCCCAGCCCTTCAGGAGCAGAACTGAAGAACCTTGCTCTAAACCAAGGTTGAGCAGTTCTAGTTCTCAATGGTCAGTGCCATATCAGTTTAATATGCCTTTTATGTGCCGGATTCAAACAGCTAAGGCCTGACAATTTTGACTCACTTAAGCATTGCTACTGAATGTCCACTTGATGGCAGGCTTGCCTGTGTGTGCCCTTTGCTGCACATGCTTGCCTTTGGCTCAAGATTGGTAGTAGCAGTGCGCTCCACCATATCCTCACATCAGCGCAACGTTCTATTCCTGGAGATTCCTTCATATTGACATTGTCGTCTCTGCAGGTTTTCCTGACAGAGAAAACAGGAAAAACGTACGCCCTGTTGTTCAGAAAGTTTATGTGTCTCACATACAACATAAGCAAAAAACAGGAACAAAAGAACACTTTCAAATGAAATCTCTATTGAGATGTTGGTTTGCAGAACATCAAAAGCACAATACCAACTGCAGCCATATGCAAGGGAATAAGAAAGCGCAAAGAACCAGACCCGTTGGTTTTGACTCAGCACTACCCACAGTTAAACTGTTAAAAAATTTCCGGGGGGCTTATTAATAAGCAAACAAGAAAAGAGAAGCAAGACACCATAATTGTTAATCAGATCTCCACCAGAATACTGACATAGAGCCAAGAGTAAATTACATGGGATGAAGAACATACTATTTGCAGAATGTAAAAAACTCCTCCTCCAATTAACATTGGAGGTGTTACATCACCTCCAAATCCCTGCCCTGAAAACTGGCCTTACAGTATTAAATACAGAAATACAGGAGGGAATTCTGGGTGAGATTAGTGCGGCTGGTGTGTCTAAATGCGCTAAATTGCTGGTTTAATCTGGTTAACGCTCGCTCTCCAGCAGCAGCAGAGACATGCAGGTCCGCAGGTTGGGCTTTAAACCCCTGGAGGGTGTCTGCCAGTATAGAACGATTGTAACAGCACACCATGCATATTCTATGTCGGACGGCCACAAGCAATATTAATTTTTAATTTGATGCACACTTTGAATATGTCGAGGCATATTTATTAGCATATGCCGATATTTAATAAATAATCTACCTCTGAAGCCTACTGGCAACATAAATGTTTCATGTAGAATGTACCTAAATGTACTGCTGCATTTTAAAACAAAATCTTGTGGGTTTAATTTTTATGATGCTTTATTATACATTAAAGATTGAACTCTGGTTCGCCCATGTGAAGGGATGAGTGTTACATGAACACGGGCCCCCAGAGGACCCCCTCACCATCTCTGTTCTCTGCACAACCTGCCTAATGACACACAATCAAAAACCCTCATTTTTGCCACCTGCTTCTGCATGCATAATGGTCAAAGTCTGCAAATAGATATGTTTGCAATTGCACTACATACGGTAAATATGGTCCATGTGGAATTAACCCCTGCAAAATTAAAGTGAACGACATTTCATTCCTACCAAATCCAATATGTGGGATTCTTTTTCATTCCAAATGAGTTAATGTGCCACTGATTTTTTATAGAGCTGTGGATTTGCCTGTTAAAAGAGTCTGCAAGGTAAAAGCACCTGGTTTGTCAGGGTTGTCAAGGTTCTGTCACTGTGCACAAAAGGTTTCATTTTGTGTCATCAGTTCTGTTTGCAATGACTTTATCTGTTGTGAGGTTTCTAAGAAGGCCTGTCTTGCTGCAGTGCGCTCCTCAGTGGGTAAGCAAAGCTTCAGAAAGTGCACAGAGCAGACACTTCTGCAATCACTCAGAACACTCCACAACTCTCTCAGCATCATCTTTATTTCCACTGAATAGACCTTGGGAAGCTACTGCAGTGAGGTGTTAAGACAGAAAGCAAGAGACAGGAGAAGGTAGGGCAAAGAAAAGTAAGGGAGAAAGTAAGGAAAAGCAAGTCTGCAGAACTGAGAGAGCAAAAGAGTATGTGAGAAACAGAAGGAGAGAGCAATTGAGAGAGAGAGAGAGAGAGAGAGAGAGAGAGAGAGGGGGAGCGATTGAGAGAGATTGAGTGAGAGTGACAGTGACAGTGAGATACTCTGGCTCTTCTAAAGCTGAAGGGGTATTTGCTGCTTGAGTGACTGAGGGTCTTTGGTGACCTTTGACCCCTCTTACGGGTAAGCTCTAACAGCAGGTCTGCTAACACGACTCTTGGCTGCCCCCAGGCCCGAAAGAATGACACCTTGCCTTCCTTCCGCCGGCACGGCACAATTAAACATTAAGAGCCACTCCAGGGAGGGCTCTTCTGAAAGGAGCAAAGCGTGAATGATTAAAAGTTTCTCGGTGTTCGACATAATTGTATTTGGCAAAGGGAGTTGTCATGGAAGAACTCCTCGGGCTCCCTCAATCAGATTTTAACATTCCACCAGCCTGTCGTTTAAGTCAACAAATATTTACATTAAAAAACCATTAGAGGTCCCCTTCTCTCTTGACGAGGGATCTCCGAGGTGCGTTCGGCCAATTTTTCCACTTGCATGATTCCCTTTTAATTGCGGCCGATTAGAGCCTTGGGACGTGGCGAGAGTGGGGCAACTGCCCTGTGACTGTAGCACTATAAAATCGTTTATTGGCCATTCTTGCTCTATGGTCACAGTCATGCGACGAGGGAATAGCTAGTACACAACAGGGAAGTATTAAAGGAGGCCTCCCTTTTTTTAACAAACATTTTATGGGTGTTCAAACAGCAGAATAGGCGCTTTTAATGGGTCACCCAACCAGATGCCAGCACTTTGTTCTGTCCCTCCAGCCTCTCTTTCTTCACATCACTTCATTAATTGGTCCACTAAAGCCTTTGTATGCATTGCTTCTGTCTCCTTGCTGCGTCTGGCCTGGAGAGGGGCCGCCTCGTCTTGAATTCGAAGTCTTCGCTTTCTCGCTCCCTCTGCACGCTGCGGCAGATGCTACTGTTCTGCCTTAATGGCGAAGGCTTCCAACTTAATTAACACTAAATAATTAAGCGAATAAACACGTGGAGCGAGTTCGCACACTCACCGCTCAGTTTCTGCTCAGTGGCGCTGCCCACCACCAACACTTTCCAGACCCACCACTGTATCACAATTAATTTCCACCTGCAATCGACATCGCATTAATAACAGTACAGAGTAAGTGTCTGAACGTGCTGAGAGTGGAACTCGTAACAGCGTAAACCTGAGCACCTGATGAGAGCCATTTTAGAGTGTGCTAGTGTAGGCTCTTTTTGAGTGAGGTGTTGCTCTAGCACTGCATTGTCTCTGTTTACTACACTCAATTATATTCATTTAAGCTCATTCTGCCACATGCAATACTGTATCATAGACCACCATTCCTTTATTTTTTTCCAGTCAAAACAGTCATTAAAGTCAAGTTATTCATTTCTTCAGGAGATAATCAACCTTTATGTAAACTCAGAGTATGCTGAGGGATTTAAAATGTGGCCAAGCCAACACTGAAAACAGGGATTGAAAAACTGGATAGTAAAAACATCAAATGCTAAAAAAGTAAGAATAATCATAGTAGTAAATTTAAAAGTAAAAATATATTTTAAAAAATCAGTTGCAACAATGTGATAACTTAATAAATAACAGATAAAATATGGACAAAATGCATTAAATAATGAATAAAATAAATAAAGGAATAGAAGATGTAAGACAATTATGTGGAAATAATAAAATAAATAAAAGAACAAACATGAAATAATAGCTAAAAACATACCAAAATCATATTGATAGTGAACTAAAATCAAGGAAAACAGTTGCAGGCTAAGTGGAGGTGGTTATCTGAGGAGATTTGATGTAGGATAACATACTTGCATATAGAGCAAAGCAGAAACTAGGTGAAAAAATTATTTGCAAATCAAACAAAGAAGCTGTTCTGTGATTTTCAGAACAATTGAGTGGTCAACCCAGAGTCCAGATCTTAATATAACTAAACATGATTGGGATTATTTAGATCATGAGATGCATGAAATGCAACCAATTTGGAGTTTGCAGTTGAAAAGCTGAAAGCAAGTTTCCCCAAAACAATAGAAGCTATAATAAAGTTTATATTCGATGCACTAAACACAGAAACATCTGATATTGCATTTTATATTTTGGTGTTGATACTTCTGTGTAATTTTCTGTTCAATATATGTTTTCTGTTCTTCCTGGTGCTGAAAAATGAATAACTTGCCTGAGTGGTAATAAATAAAGAGTGGTCTCTGATCTTTGCACAATACTGTATTTCCATTCAACCTAATAGAGTACAGTCAGCATAGCTCAGCACTTGCTACTTCAACATTTAATGCACTCTGCAACATTTCAGAGCAATTTATTTGGCATCATGGAAATCCAACTTTCTATGGACCAAAATAAATACACTGAATTCATTTAAATGTAATTGATTTATGATAAAATAAAATAAAAATTCAGAAAGAACATAATTGAAATTCAATCTTTAAGTCAAGCAACCGCCTTGTTTTTTTGAGTGTAATAGGCCTGGTTGAGTTAGAGACGGTGTTTCTATGTGTTTCATGGTCTCTAGCTGTGTTTGGGTAGGGCATGGACCCATAAATGTAACCCCCCCCCCCCACCCCCCCCCCCCCCCCATCCTCCTGCACCACTTTTCCCACCTTAAACTCCAACAATGGAAGATATCAAACAGTGAGTGCCTATTTGGAGGGAATACATTTACTGGTTGTGGAGGCCCCTAATGTTATACATCTAAATGAGCCCCTGTCACTGAGGAGTGAGGGAACCAGTGCATGAGGCTCAGCATCTGCTTCTGCACACCTTCTTCTTCTTCTTTGTTTTGCTGCACAGCACCTGCAAAAAATGAGGTACATCATCGCTGCTCCTCTTCCTCCACTCATCATTGCTCCAAAATAAATAAAAAAAACTCCAGAAAGATGAGGCTGTTTCATATGTGAGCCGACGTGCAGATGATTATGTGCTAATGTTCCTCATCCCCATGCTTTTGTTTTTTTGTTTTTTTTTCCTCGCTCTTCTCCAGCAGGATGAATAATGAGCGGGGCTGGCTGGAGCAGCGGAGGGAAAGTGGTCCAGAAGGAGCCGCAGTAATTCAGAAAGTCCCTTATCAAAACAAGCTGATGTGCGCTGAGACGTACTGAAGCTGTGCTCTGGCGGGACGGAGGCTCTGCCCCCTCCGCCCCCCTGCACGCCCCCCCCAGCCCTGTAGCCCCTGTAGCCCAGCTAATTAATGGAGCTACACATTCATTTGCTGTCAAACAACAAGCACATACAAGAGCAGGGCAGCTTTGACTGCCTTCCAAACAAACATATATAATGTGTGAGCAAATGCAAATGCACACACGTACAAATGCAAACACCTCCATACAAATAGAAATGCTGCAAGTCTATTTAGGCCACATCCACACACATAAAGAACCCAACAAAAAAAAACAAAAACATAAAACAAAAACACCATCAACAAGCATTTTGAAAGTCTCTGGGTGGGTTTTAAGAATAGTTTGGTGAGTAAGGCACATTGTAAACATTTTGAACAAAATACAGTGCCCTCCATAATTATTGGCACCCCTGGTTAAGATGTGTCAAAAGCCTTAAAATAAATTCAGTTTTTATTGTGGAAACATACTGTCACACTGAAAATTGTAGAAAAATGTAACCTTTAACTCAAGTAGAGTTTTAGGGGGAAAATAAAATCCCTGACTAAGAAATAATTTTTCTTCATAAAATCACCTGTTCCACAATTATTGGCACCCCTAACAATTCTTAGGAAATAAATGTAATTAAAGAATTTCTGTCACTTCTACAGTAGTTTACGAAGTTAATCAAAGTATGTAGGAACATTTAATTAGCAATTCACAACTTCCTGTTTCCCTGGGGTATAATTATGACGTGACACAGAGGCCATTTCTCTTCAACATGGGAAAGACAAAGGAACATAGCATTCAAGTAAGGCAGATGTGTGTTGACCTTCACAGGTCAGGCAATGGCTACAAGAAAATAGCCACTCACCTACACCTGTCCGTATCTACTGTCAGAGGAATTATTAAGAAGTTTAAAACAACTGGAACAGTGGTAAACAAGTCTGGACGAGGACGCAAGTTTATTGTGCCACCACGCACAGTGAGGAGGATGATAAGAGAAATAAAAAGTTCTCCAAAGCTCACTGTTACGGAACTGCAACAAATGGTAGCATCTTGGGGTCACGAAGTCTCCAAAACAACCATCAGACGCTATCTACACGCCAACAAGCTGTTTGGGAGGCATGCACGGAAAAAACCTTTTCTCACTCACAATCATAAACGTAAACGTTTGGAGTTTGCTAAGCAGTACTGGGACTTCAACTGGGACCGTGTGCTTTGGTCAGATGAAACAAAGATAGAGCTTTTTGGCAACAAATGCTGTAAGTGGGTCTGGCGTAACACAAGAGCTGAGTATGCAGAAAAGCACCTCATGCCCACTGTGAAATACGGGGGAGGATCAGTGATGCTGTGGGCCTGCTTTTCTTCCAAAGGCCCAGGGAACCTTGTTAGGGTGCATGGCATCATGAATGCTTTGAAATACCAGGACATTTTAAAACAAAATCTGGTGGCTTCTGCCCGAAAGCTGAAGATGGGTCGTCACTGGGTCTTTCAGCAAGATAATGACCCTAAACATATGGCAAGATCTACACAGAAATGGTTGACCACACACAGAATCAAGCTCCTCCCATGGCCATCTCAGTCCCCAGACCTTAACCCCATTGAAAACCTGTGGGGTGAGCTGAAGAGGAGAGTGCAGAGGAGAGGACCCAGGTCGCTGGATGATTTAGAGAGATTGTGCAAAGAGGAATGGTCGAAGATACCTCTTTCTGTGTTCTCCCATCTTGTGAAACATTATAGGAGAAGATTAGGTGCTGTTTTGTTGGCAAAGGGGGGTTGTACAAAGTATTAACATCAGGGGTGCTAATAATTGTGGCACACATTATTTGATGTTAAACAATTATTTCTTAATGTGGGATTTTTTTCCTACTGAATAAATGCACTTGAGATAAAGGTTGGATTTTGCTCTTTTTTCCATCGTGGTCCTATATTATTTAAAAAACCCTCAATTTATTAGAAGCTAAAGAACACATCTTAACCAGGGGTGCCAATAATTATGGAGGGCACTGTACATAGTATGAAACTGAAGCTGAGATTTTCAAAGTTGACAGTGTGTTTAGTGTGTAAACATAATAATTTCAACTTGCAAGTGCTCAGACCTCCATACTTTGGTGTTTCACTCAGATTCAGAAGCTAATTTCTGCCAGAAAATAAAAGCTTACAGTGAAAGAAACCTTACTGTTTTCTGTGGGGTTATTTATTCATGCCATGGTTATACCATATAACATCTACTCTGTCCTTATCAAGCAGATATGCTGAGATTCTAGCTTTTAGCACAAACTGAATAATGAATTGGGATTTTTTTTCAACCTGAGTTTGATATATAATCATGAAGTGACATTTTTAGAATCAGTGAGGCATTTTTGGTATTGGCAGTTGATACCCTATATAAAAGAACTGAGTGGAGTACATTGCCTCTTCACTAT